>NW_009698463.1:0-17541 GCF_000703405.1 Apaloderma vittatum | reverse complement strand
TAAAAAAAAAAACAAACCAGAGGGAAGCCACTATGAGCTGGAACTTTATCATCAATTTCTACTGTGCATATATGACAATCCTTGAACTACTGTGGTAAGTTACTTTTACTGAAAAATGTTGATAGGAAAAATAAAAAATGAAATATTCTGCCTTTGTAATACTGTATGTGACTAAGTTCTATTTTTTTCCTAACTGAGTATATTATTAAATATAAAACCTATCCTTATAACTTCAATACACAGAGCTCTCTACGAAAGAAACTTATTTTTATAACTGTCTAAACATGCATCTGCATTTTGATACAGATATGTCACTGTACTTCAATAAATTCCTCAGCAAGAACTGTCTTTTCACAAGGAGAAAAGAATATGCAAGGCATGAATCTGACTCTTGGGAGGTACTGTACACCAAGCTAAAGTCAGACAGTTTGTCTGACTCTGGGGAATGCGACTGTGGGTTTTGAGGGATTGCCATCACAAATTCAGAAACATGAACTGGAGAAAATTACAAGATAAGGTTCACAGGAATCAAGAAAAAAGGAATACGGGGGAAGAAGCTACCCTGTGGCAAAGCTGTCAGAGGTAGAATAAATGTCATTATTGCACAGCAAGTGGACTTTCAAGATCTAGAGTTTTTACTGTAAAGATCTGCAGTATGAATGTTTTTACTATCTGTCCCAAATGAGAGGAAATATTTAGCTGCTCCGTGTCAGCACAAAGGATGATGCTTGCGAAAGAAGAGGGAGAATATGTCCCCAGCTTTTTCCTCTCACCACTATTTCCCTACTTGGATTTGTGACAATGCGACGCATTGAAACTTGCCTACATAAGTTATACTCAATTTCTTGTTCTACAAACTCACTTGATCGGTTGATGAATTATCACAATATTCCAGAGGGTAATAACTTATGTCTATTGGTCAGTTTTCAAATATTAATGTATTCAGAATACTATATTTGGAATTAAAACGTGTATAAAAAAAAAAAAATCCAAGTATAAAAGTGAATAAAAACAGGACTTCTTAACTATTCTTAATTTCACAGAAGAGCTAAAGAGCTCCACAGGAAAAATATTTGATAGAACTATATCTATTTTACAGAGGGCAGGGAAGGAAGTGTCTTATGCAGAACTGAGTTTTGATTCTAAAAATCCAAGCTCATAATTGAAAAGAATGCTCACACTACATATATAATGACTGATCTCTTTTTTTAGAGTACTTGCAATAGTGTAAAAGTCACTTATGGTTTATGGCTAAAGAGAGACATTTTTATTATAAATAACAAAAAAGGAGAATAGTAACATAGGTTGTGATTTAAATTCTACCACACCAGGAAAAAAACAAACAAACAAATCAAAAGAGTATTTGTGTTTTGGAACATCTATCTGTGTGTCTGACGACTGTTTTATGTAACACTATGAGCTGAGACTGTGCAACGTTCAAACATCATGGACAAGAAGAAGAGGATGGATATGGCAAAAGAATGGATCTAGGTGTCTTGAGTCGTATCAATGAGATAGAAAAATATTCAGAGTGGCAGACTGACCTTATTAAATAGGTAAGAGTTATGTGTTTTAGTCCATGGAGGGCTTTCTGAATTCTGACAAGTGTAGCACATCTGCTAGTCTTTTCAAGTTTCCCTTGAAGCCTCATCTAACAGCTGTTTTCCCTTGGCACCACCTTCTGTCCTTTATTCTCACATACCTCCATTTCTTTTCATGTTGCCTTCTGGTCTCAGCTTTTCAGCAAAAACCTCTTCTCTTGGGAAAGCTAGCCCAGAAACCGATGATTTCAGAAAATGTTTTTAATCTAAGAATATATGCTTACATAAATTATCTCCTTAACAAAGCACTCCAAAAATTGGGTATTAGTTTCCCTATGATGCATGTGGAAGTAAAGATACATAATACTTGAAATTTAGAGGAAAACAGACTCACTGTGTTGAGGAGTTTACAGCCTGTATTAAAAAGAATACAGCACACATCCCCAGAAGTGAATAGACAAATTTGGGAATGATTACTGTTTTAACAGTAAAGGAAAAAGCAAATAATTATATAGAGATCTATAACAACAATCTCTTCTACTGATTTTACTCCTTATATATTTATTATGGAAATGGTGCACATATTTAATATTTCTAAATAGTATTCATTATATTCTTTCCTAAAAACTTGCCAGTGATAATGCAATAAAATTCACTGACACCTCTTACTTTAATTCTGCTAGCAAAAGGGAACAACATAATATATGTTTGGATTTCTAATATTAAATACTGAACACTTGTAACAAACAGCCTTCACTGTAAAGTTATAACATTATTCTGATGGGGGTATGGAAAAAGTCATTTAAGTTTTAACAAATAAATTCATAGGAATCACGATGTACTGCTGGAAAGGTAAAGTGGTTGAAAGGCTAGATGTATCAATTTATTGAATTATTCACTTACTTCCACATAGATGGAACCCTAGATCTTTTACAAGATGGTCATTCACCTGAGTCTGGGAAAAGAGGTGAGATACAAGAACAAAGACATTGACACACTCCCACAGAACATGCTGCACGTTTATCAGCATTTACTTCTTTTAAATAATAATCATGTCAGTTTTGCTTACTATGCATCTGCCTTATATGAAAACCCTGAAATCTCTCCATACTCTGTTGAGCACTAAATATTTTTACCACTTTTTTCATTAAATACATACTACACATGACAAATATACAGTAGTTCCCTTGGCTTGAGGAAAGCAATAAATCTTTCCCACCCTTCTTCGTTTCCATTGCAAATTATTTTTTTTCTTTTTGCCTCTGGCCACACTCGCCTCTTTTTACTGTCAAGGATAACTTATATAGATTTATTCCAAGCATCTGTAAGTATTCCCAATTATTCTTCTCCAGAATAGACAACCAGAAGCTATTATAAATGATAGGAAAACATGAACAATTCTGAGTAATGTGTAACCACACTAAAAAGGTCTATACATAAAAAATAAAATCATCCTCAAGCTGCATAAATATTAAACTAAACTCCATACAAAGTCATCTATTACACTACTGTATATTTAATTTATTCTCAAATTTCACTGCCAAAACAAAGAATTATGGAGTATCTTTCTCTTTAAATATTTCTAGCAGACAAAGTTTGCCTTGCTAAGAAAACTAAGGCTAGTTCCAGCTAGGCATAAGTCTTACACCAGTCACACTTAACCTGATGACAAATAGTCCTTTCACTTTAAACAGAGAGCATAAGATTCTTCAGATATGTAATTATGCCACTTCTCAGTTTATGCTGTAGCATTGGAGGACAAAGTGATTTTAGCAGGATGAACTGTTTACATTTATACCGCTAAATATTACAGGGGTAGGGACCACTCTCATACCCTGAGGCCACCCTCTCTTATGTTTCATAAGGTGCTTCTACAACCATTATTTTCTAAGTGTGCTTTTAGTTTGAATTCTCCGATATCATGGGATGTGTAATTATATAATTTTAGAGCAACATTTGTTTTAGAATGAAACTAATAACTGGTTGCGTGTGTTACAGTATTGAGTGTAGTGGTAAGACTTAACTTCCCCGACCAGCCTCATTTGGGAACATTTTTGCAATTGCCCTCTTATTTTCTTCTTAGGAAGGGTGGGTCAAGTGAAGGAAAATACATACCTGGAAATTTATATTTTTCATTTGACAACCACCAACATATAAAGAGAAGTCACTATACATTACAGTTCTCAGAGAACATATGACACCTCCAGAACTGTGTGAGCAATAGTCAAGACTGTGATACTCATATTATTACAGTAATTGTTATTTGTGAGGATATTAATCTTCAAGCAAGAACTGAGGAGCACATCCTTTTCCCATCAGCCGGATGGTTACATGTAGGTTTCAAAAACGCTAAGCACTAAAGCTGTTAAACTCTGATCTCTAACCCTTTAGGGGTGCATCCTAGCTAAGAAAATATTTATATCTCCTATCATCATTGTTGGAATAAAAGCAAAGACTGTTCTAGCAGATGCAGTTTCAGAAAAAGAGCCATTGCCTCTGTAAGCTGGAAAGCCAACTGTCATGCCCTGATACATGTGACAAATTGGAACTGTGAATGGGAGATGACTTCACATAGTTCTGATTCTAGCATCCCCTGTGTATTTTTATATGTTAAAATAAGATGCAAGTGTTCTTAGATATATTTTTCAATTAGGCTTGTGGAAGAAAGGGAAGTGGAATAGCAGATTTTCAGATTATCGCATCTGAGTCTGTTCGATTTTAGTAAATATGAAGAGCTTTGTAAACAGTTACTAATTAACTGTCAGAAAACACTATGAAGTAGATATATGTTAGCATCTCCAATACTTTTATTACAGATGAAAACACAGATGAAAACCTGCAGTTTGACTTAGATACTGCTTGACAACTGGAAAATATTTTTACACTGAATCTGAACATATTTGGTATATAAATTATCAGAAGAGAGTAAACAGGGAACTTTCTCTGCACTCAGACTGTCTTTATGAGCAGTTTCACACTTCAATAGTTTAGCTTTCAGTACTGCCTTCATTTTCCCTTACTATAGTAATAACTATTTTTTATCTTCAAGATATAATAGAGGAAAAAGTCTTGCACAGAACAGGATACGTTCCTACCGGAATATAAAGAAGAGAGAGTTCTATCTGGAATTTCACCTCTCTTAATTAAACAATAACAATTTCATTCATTTTACTTCAGACGAGAAGAACAAAGACTTTTGCTGTTGTCTTGCATGTTCATTCCAACCTGTCAGTATCACTGAGTAAAAATGCTGAGTCAATCCCACAGAGATAATGATTTATATTTAACATACTGGAACTTCAGATGTGTTGATAGAGCCAACGTTGCTAACATGGTTCAATATACAGAAACTTTGCTATTGATTAAAGCATTCATTTCCTTTCTGGTTTTATTACTAACAAGTCATGGCTGTGCTTGATTGATGTTTCTGTATTTTTCCGTACAGATGTAGATTCCCAAATTTTAAAAGGGGCTAATGGCCTTTCTCTTAAATCAGATAATGCCTGAATTCATTCTCTACATTGACACCTCTGAGTTTGAGATCTGGCTTTGGCTCAAATTGCAAAGTCTTATTTAGACCACATGGCTTGATTGTCATATACTAATTAAGCAAATGGTGGGGGAGCATTTTATTAGACTGGTAACTGTTTCCACACTCTTATTAGAGTTTAGCAGGCTATTAACATACAAATGGTGGAAACCAGAGGGAAAGGAGGGGGACAAGAACAAGAGAAAAGTGAGAAGTTCTGCAAAAGTCCCACTTTCATAGGGATGGTACATACCAGCCTGTTCCTTCTCCTTTGCTTTCACACACCAGAAATCCACCTCTTTCCCCACTGTAAATCTAAAGACTTTCCCATAAGGATAGAGAATTACTGTCTTGCTGTTCTAAGTCAAAGAAATCCTTCCTCCCTCAAATGTAACAAGTGAAAATTCTCTACTTGGAGAATTTTATAGAGAGTTGTTGGAGTTTTTTCTCTCTTCCATGTCATTGCTCATGAGACTTCAGACAGCCTGGGTACTCATTCACCTGACTTCAACTCAGTCTAAAATCACTATACAAACATACCTTCCTTAACACATATATGAGCTTTGGCCTTTAGGAAAAATGGACAGAAATTTAAAAGCTGTCCAAAACATTGAGGTTTTGAGTACTCGTGGTTGCAGAATAACCAGAGAGTTCTTTGTTATTAGATACAATGAGAAGAAAGGACATTGGAAGCAGATTTTGATATTCCTTTATTGACATAAAAAAATTGAAGTTGTAAGGTCTTGTAATACCATAAGACCAGGACCCTGCTGTATTAACACTTGCAAAATTCACAGATGAAGAGAAGATTTTTCAAAGCCAAAGAGTTTACAGTCTGCATGTCCAATATCAAATTCATGGTAGATTTAAGACAAATCTCAGCATAATAAGTCATGACATCAATGCTCTTCTAGGTTAGTGGCTAATCAGATTTCTGACTGCAAGGTTATCACAAATAATATAAAGAAGGTGTTGGGTTTCTGAGTATTACAGGTTCTTCCTAAGGATGAGATGCAACATGACAAGTGCGAAGTCATTTGAAAACATAACATACAAGTAATCCAAGATGACATCAGAGGCAATACCTGAAGCTTACCTTGATGTAAGCATGAGGGTAACTCAGGAAGTGCCCTAATGTGGAGTGTGAGCAGACGTGCATAGCCAGAATGAAGCTGAATGAAGACAGTCTCAACACATTCAAATTCCAACAAACCTCTTTATGAGAGATTTGAAGTTTAAATACTGACAGTTGTAGTAGGTCTGTCCAAGACAAACATCTCCTAAGGCTTCAAAGATCGGATTTATGTTGAGTTTTGCCTATGTCTTTGAAAGACAAGCCTTGTACCCTCACTACTCTCAGTAGAAAACATAGTTGTCCTTTCCTTTGGTCAATTTGATTATGAAAAGATTGAGGAAAATCAGAACTTTCTAAGAGCAATATTGAAGCACAAACTTCAGAGAATAAAACATGTGAAAAAACATACATGTTCTGTCTACACTCTCCTCTCCAGCTTTCTTGTATTTCCTGGACTATTTCTACTCCTTTCCTTGTTTTTTTTTTTTCCTCTTAATAGGATCCAATTACTCTGAAAAAGGCTGGAAGATCTTTAATTCTGCAGGAAACATCCTTTCATATGTAACTTACCAGAAATGCAACTTCACGTAATAGGAACCAATGCCAACTCCCAGTTTTTAGAGATGTGAGAACTCATGAGAAGATCAAAAGAAGTCCTCTAATATATCACTAACTCTTATTTTCAGGAACTTTCTAAGTTGTTTGCTCAAATAGCATTACAATTTCTCCAAGCTGAAAAGTGAAAGAAAGCAATTCCTTCCATATGTCAGCTTTTTAATAATCAATTAAGCTAACAAGAGCTCTGCCATCTGCACCTGATCCAGTGACAGAATAGCACTCCCAGAGGGAAAGTATCTTCAGTTTGCATTCACCTGAATCACAAATAATGAAAAAGGTGAGCCAAAGAATCAAAGGGAATGAAAGAATAAGCAAGGTAAAGTCATAGCTGGAGGAAGGAAGCAGAGATGGGACTTTCCATGTCCAGCAGGAAAACTCAATCTGAAGTGTTTCACCAGAGAGAAAGAAAACTTCAGGTTTATAATAGTAATATAATAATAGTAGGAGAGTAACGTCAGCCAGAATAAAAGGCCTCATTTACAAAGGTTTCCCATACACTAGTCGCATTCCGTTTTTCAAATGTAATATCAAATTTAAGTCTGAAGATAATATAACCTGATGAGAATACACTAGAACAATGAATTGATCCAAAGCTCAGGAGACTGAAGGTCAATTTGCAGTTTAGCTGTAGGGATCTGCCACGTTGTAACCCTGCATGTGCTGCAATAGTGGCTATAGTGTTGACTCACTGGTCTATTTACATTACCAATTACTTTGGGAGATGGCAATCTTTTGCCTAGTATACATCTTGCAAGACCACCCTCTTCTCACATATCAGAGAAAACAAGAAAACACACAGGAATAAGTCCAAATTTTTACTTTTATCTTTTTACAATTTTTTTCTTTTAATTGTTGCATTGTAATGTTATTGTTTTTCAGAAACAGTTCCCTGATCAATTGCCCTTTATGCTAAAATAAAAAGATGTTTGAGGAACTTCACTGACAGTTCAGTTCCTTCCCCTGAGTTGCTTTTTGACCTTACATCATTAGAAAAAAGTCTTCTGTGTCTTAATTTTGCATGGACAATTAAGATAGTAGTGTTGAGAAATCACCACTACAGTAAAAGTACATGGATTATAGAGAACTTCTGTCCAGTGGATTCCACTGTATCTAACTGCATCAAAATGGGAGAGCAGAGGAAGTTAACTGCTAGATGGCCACAGTGAGATAGATTTGGTGCAGCTGTGCCCCAAGTAGCTAAGGCAGCAGTTTATGAGCAGCCTGTCTCTTTTAGTGGTTGATATGTATCAAATGCCATTCCATGCTCTGCTACATGATGTAAGGAATTTTTCAGGAAAGAAAAGCCCTTCTCAAAGAAAACCCACTTATAAACCACATTTAGCAAAAATAATTAACACTAATAAGACAGATGTTTTTTCCACATTATCCATAAAAGCACAGAAAACAATACAAACAATCAAAAATAAGTTTTGAAAACTTACTGAACAAGTCACAAGCACAAGGTTATATCTTAGTGAGGCATGAGGAGTGGCAGCTGGGCCTCATCCAGTAACCACCAACCACAGTGCATTAGTTTAGTGCTCCTCATGCTTTTCAGTGAGTAGAAGTAAGATGATTGAGGGCCTGGCTCTAATTCCAGGGGGTTTTAAGGCTTTGAGGTATGCAAGGTCAAATCAGTGCGCTTGAGCTAGATCTTGATCTGTAATTGAGTCATATTTTTATGTGTTCCCTACGCTGATGACTGTTGCCTCTTGGCTGACAAGCAGCAGCTGTGTGAGTGCCCTTCTAAAATAAGGCACTTCTCATAATTATGGCCTTTTACATTACACCATATGAGAGGAAAAGACCTCTTATTTGTTAGGCTTTTACAAGAATAAGAAAGAAGTTGCTTGCATATTGAGATACATGGTTACTAATTTCCAGAGCGACAAAAATAAAACATATGGTCAAAACCGCTTAAAGGTATATATACCTTGGCAGAAATTGCAGCCAGATAACATGTGGAGTCTTTCTGGCTCCTGTATCTTCCAAAAAGATATGGCTGTAAAATATCTAGAGCTTATCTTTCTCCAGTCACCTGAATTAAGGACAGAAAAAGATAGCTTGGAGGAAAAAAAGAAGTAACTGCAACCAGCAAGTATTCAGCATATTTTAGAAAAGATAAAAAGATATATATTACTCCTTGTAAAGGCCATATACACTGGTAAATTCTGCTGCAACACAAACCAAGCACAGACAATGAGGAAAGATGATTCTGATGTTTTTAACTTTTCCAGTGACTGGGAATATTTACTGGTGATTATCAACTCCACAACTGGGCTTCAATTAAGATTTCTCTAAGACGAGAAAACAGCAAAGAGCTACGAAGATTACTAGGAGACTAGAAAATCTCTCTTATGAGGAAAGGCTGAGGAACTTGAGGCTTTTTAGTCTGGAGAAGAGAAGCCTGATGGGGGATCTTATCAATGCTTATAAAAAGGGTGGGTGTCAGGAGGACGGGGCCAGTCTTTTTTTCAGTGGTGCCCAGCAACTGGACAAGAGGCAATGGGCACAAACTTGAATATAGGAAGTTCCATCTAAGCATGAAGAGGAACTTCTTTACTTTGAGGGTTGCAGAGCATTGGAACAGGCTGCCCAGAGAGACTGTGAAGTCTCCATCTCTGGAGACATTCAAATCCCATCTGGACACTATCCTGTGCAACCTGATCTAGGTGAACGTGCTCCGGCAGGGAGGTTGAATTAGATGATCTCCAGAGGTCCCTTCCAACTCCTGTAATTCTGTAATTCTGCGATATCTGCTGCATTTTCCCTTGCAGACATATCAAAGCATCTCAAATCAGGATTAAAATCGTCTGGCACTGCTACTTTCATAGTCTGTGCTAAAGAATTTCTGGCATAAGCCTGCTGATTAGGAAGAAAACTTCCCATTTCCATCAATTTCTGTTTCAGCATTGAATCACACATGAGAGTTCCTAATCTTAATTTTTATTTTATCCCACTTCCTATTCAAACTATGAAGTCTAGCAGTACGTAATTACAAATATTTTTCTATCTAAGAAATTATGGCCTTGGGCTTGACAGCAATCTGAATAGCAGTCTTTGGCATTTAAAAAAAAAACCAAACAAACAAGTCAACAATAAACTAATAGTAAAAAATCCCACTGAACAGATTAGTTTTCCAGAAAGTGGCTCAGCTAATTATATGCAGCTAAACTCTTTCCTGTGAGCCCTGATTATTCTATTATTGTTCTTTTTCCATATAGATTTTGTTGATCAGATTTACAGGCAGACTTTAGCAGGTATGAAACATATCCATGCCAGGACAGCATCAGCAGGGTTCTATTTATTGAAGATGAGTCCCGAAAGATTATTTGCTTACCTGTACAATTTGCCACAATACAGAAGAAAGAAATGTTTTCTAGTGTCACCTGTCCCCATGTTCAAGACAGGACATTGTAGCAGATTATTGTCAGATGATTCTTGTCCTAAACTGCTTCATTCTCTGGAATAGCTTGGGAAACTCTGTGCTGTCCAGGACAGATAACTGATCTGTTCTATTTTGCTGAGATAACAATTTCTGAATCTGAATGTATTTGTTCACTTGAAGTAATTTATTTCTAGTTCGGTCTAGAACTAGAACTTTTACTGGTGTTATCTTAATATACCACCTAATTATAACCAAGGACCATTAGTAGTATAATTATTTTAAATAAATCAGCTTCTTATTTTAGAACTGTTCAGGACTCTGGATCAGGAATCTTTATCGTGACAAATGTTTTGCAAGTGGGAAAAAACATAGTAATTAAAAGGAATGAGAATAATGATAAAAAAAAAAGGACGGGTAATAAAGATGCTTCATTATTTTAGAAAACAGTGTTCTGGTAGTTAGGCAGGCTAGCCTTTGTAAACAGAACAGTCCTGCTCTGCTTTATTAACAAAATTAAGAATAGGATCTGATCTGATAAGATCAGACAACTATGACATAGAGGCCCCTGAGAGATTCTAAAACTGAAATGTCATTTTACAATCTTGTAAAACAAAGATAAGTAGAATCACAGATGCTTTCAAAAATAACTTAAACATTGACATAATCTATTCTTCCACCCCCAAAAACCAGCAAATACAGATTCCATTGAGCTAAACTGAGGAGTAGCATGCATCTGCTGTGAGTAAATCCTATCTGGCTGTGAAATATAGCCTGGAAGTGTATCACGTAAGCAGGCTTTAGTCTTCTCCTTTATGTTTGGCAAGAATTACACAGTCTTTTCATCTTTTGCTATGTTAGGAAATTAACATGTCTTTATTTAAATCAAGGATGAAGACAATCTGGAAATTTAGGCAAGAGTGCATTGCTGGCGATTGCTGTGCCTATATCCTCTTTATCTTGCCATCCCTCTACTACATACTACATGGAAGGAAAACAAGAATTTAAGATGCTTTGTCTTCCTAGGTGTTTCCCCTTTAAAGATTCAGCAAACTGAGGCTGTTCATTGAGATGAAAAAAATCACAGACAATACTTCATCATCTCAGAGATTCCACAGTGGACTACAACACCTGCATAGTCATCTTGGCCCATTGCTTGTCCCTGTGTCATGGTCTGCTATTGCTCTATCTCAAAAAAGCAGCGAGCAACCAGGTCACAAAAACACAGCCAAGCAGTTGACCTCTAGAACATCTGCTATTAATTCCTTTTAGCTCAGTAATGATAATAGAAAATGTATGATTTATTAGAAAGTTACATTTATGAAAATGTCTTAAAGGGTATGAGTAGGAGAGTAATAATAGAAGATGAGTCTGTCATTGGCAGATTGTCAGGGATGTGAAAAACAGGTTTCACACTTCAGAAATCAGAAATTCTCTTCCCAAGAAAAATCTTTCCATATTTTTTCCCTATCTCTGTCAAAGACGTTATTGTTTTATATAGACAAAATAAGCCACCATGCAGAAAAATATTACAGGAATTTTTATTTCTGTTCTCTATGACCTTGGGAATACTGGACATATAACTATAATCTGTTTTATTTTTCCACTATTCTGACAGAATATATTGAAGATTCTTATTTTTAAAAACTGAAGGTGTTTTGTCACTCTTTTTAAAAATCACTTCATTAGTAATTAAATTTGTGAAGCATATTTTCTGTGAAAACAAAGATAGTGAAGTATGAAGTCACACTTCAGCCATAAGACCTAAATCCAGTATGGAGAGATAGTGATAGCTCTGATTATGAACTTAATAATCCTCTAAAATATTTTTTAAATGGCAGACAAATTAAAAGGATGTAATTTTAACTTATCAGCAACTAATGACAGTTTTATAGCTAAATTTAGCTATATGAATACTAGTCCTGCTGCAAGTGGTATAGTATTTAATCATAAGACCTTGCAGCTGTGGAAAACTACTCCTCAGAGGTAAGTAAAAAAAAAACCAAACAGTTCTTTTTTAGTAGTGTGACAAACATTGAGGGGTTTAAAATAAGATTTCACATAAGGATTTGCCGTATGTAACCTGCCTGTTTGGCCCCTAGATTTTTCCTGCCTTTTCCTTCATCTCAGAGGATGAGTGCTCACCTTTTGCAAGATCATGAGGTTCTAGCTGGCAAATGAGTTTATATTGAAACTAATTCCAAGTCACTCTGATGTATAATTAACAATGCCAACTCAAGTGATCGTTTGCTCATGATATCCAAATTCCTCAATAAGGTCTTGATCCCAGGTTCCGCCACACTGACAGGAGCTCAGACTTTACTCTTTTGGTCAGAAATCCAAATCCGTAAGAGGAAAGGAATAGGAAACCTTCTGTTGGTCATACATCTCTAAGGATAATTTTTACATTTTTCTGATGCAGAAGAAAATAGTAATGTATAGAATTTAAGAGTAGTGTTTTATTCAGCTAGGCTTGTAAGAGAAAAACGCCTGTCTGACAGCTCTGAGAGATCCAGGGTCCTCCCACTGTCATAGCAGTGGAGGTCTGTCGGTCATTGCAAATTTAACATATGCCAGGAGAATTCTGTGACGGGTTTTCATTCTTATATAGCAAAGCATTGCAAGCAGCATGTAATTAAACTTGATAAAGCACGGTGAAAGCCCTAAAAGCTAGTAATTTTATTGAAGGCAAGTGGATTGATTAAGGAGTAAAGACTCAATGTCATAGTTGGACTTAGATTTCAGTCCATGCACTCAACTCTCTTGCCATGTATAAAGTGCTCAGCAATTGAATCAGTCCATGCTTCCATTGGAAGAGCAACTTGTGCATCATTTTCAACCTAATTAATGTCAGGCAGCCAACATATCTGTAAGATTACAGAGTTTATGCATGTGATGGATTGACCTTGGCCAGCTGCCAGACATCCATCCAACCACTTTCTTATTCCCCCTCCTCAGAAGGACAGAGGAAAAAAAAAGCACGAAAAACCTATGAGTCAAGAGGAAGATAGGGAGGTCACTTACCAATTACTATCACAGGCAAAACTGACTTGACCTTGGGAAAATTAATCCAGTTTGTTGTCCATTAAAATAGATTTGGATAATGAGAAACAAAGACAAAAACTGAAATCCCCTCCCTCCTCTACTTCCCAGGCTAAATTTAACCCCTTCACTCCCTATTTCTCTATCTCCCCCCACCTCCAAGTGGTGCAGGAGCATGGGGAATGGGGGATGGGGTCAATCCATAACAGCTCTTTTCTGCCGATCCTTTCCCCTCACACTTTTCCCATGATGCAGAGTGGGTCCTTCCCTGGGGCTGCTGTGTTTCGTGAACAGCTCCAGTGTGGATTCTGAAGAGATACTGACCAGGCCACTCCAGTGATGTGAGAATGAAATGGATGGAAACATTTTCCCAGACAAACATGCTAGGGATACAAGTAAAGGACAATGAAGAAAAAAAGAAGTAGAATTCCTGATACTTAGCTGAATGGGTCAGCCTGACCTTGTAGAAAGTAGTGACGGGAGAGAAAACTCGAGGCCAAATATAGCTGAGAAAATGAAAACATGAGAAAATAACTGAAAACTGTGAGAATCAGAAGCTAGAGTTGAAAAGGAGGCAGTGGGTGACAGCTGAAATAGTTGGGTGCAGCATTCACCTCAAGAACAGCTATTGCTGAAGAGATCTTCTGCATGGAAAAGGAACTGGCAGACAGCTAAGGAGGCGTCAGTAACAAGTTCATTCTTTTAGAGACAGCACCAAAGTACATTAGAAAAGAAAGAATCATAGAATAATAGAATCATAGAATCATAGAATGGCCTAGGCTGGAAGGGACCTTAGAGATCATCTAGTCCAACCTCCCTGCCGTGGGCAGGGACGCTTCTCAACTAGATCAGGCTACTCAAGGCTCCATCCAACTTGGCCTTGAACACCTCCAGGGAGGGGGCAGCCACATCTCTGGGCAAAGAATAATAGATCAGGATGATAAACAACAAGAGATGACTGATGCTGAATTTTAGTTTAATTAAGTGTTGTCACACAAATAGTTGCATGAGAAGTTTCAACAAGGGCCTTAAGATGAAGGTTAGGTTTCTGCAGTGAGTCCTCTTGTCTTCTATCTTTCTGTGTTCTCGCTTGTGCATCCTCTGCTATCCTGCTTCTCTCTTCGCTCACCAGCCTTCCTTCTCCTTTGTCTCTGTGCATACCTCCCCTCCTTTTGCTTTCTTTCCTACGTGATATAAATTAAATGAAACACAGCTCCTTCCCTTTTCTAAGTAGTAAGAAAATAATATTTCATTAGCTTTTTATGCTTCCTACCAAAAGTAAAAAATTAATGCTCTATCTTCAAACTACCACTTTTTTTGTATTGTTTCTTCCCACTATTCTATTCTGGCATGTCAATTTACACTACAACTACTTCTTCTTGGCTGAGGGTTCATCTCCTACTCCAGGGTTTCACCCAGAAGAAACACAAGTGGAAAATCAGTATTACACATAAAGTCAGTAATCTCTTTCTCTAACCTGAAACAGATGCTTTCCTGGTCTTCTTATGCACCACTGTGTAAATAGTGTCTAAACATTGTATTCTCCAAATGATATAGAGTAGTACTCAAGTAGAATTTAGTTAGTGTATGTGTTCCATTTCATCTAACTCAGACACAGCTTTCGGTGAAGAAGTTGCTTTTAGGTAACACTAGAAATGCAAGTGCATCTGTGTTATTGCTTTACATATGTATTCCTGGCCAAGTATGCCAGTCATAAGACTACAAAAACTGGTCAGTTTAATCAAGTTACTTTAACTTTTCAGACAAAGAAAAGAACAGGCTTTCTTTGTGGCATTCTTTGACAGAAAAGACTAATTTTAAGGGAACTTCAGAAAATTAGAAGTCAATATTGGTGATCAGAAAAATGCACTTGGCATGTTTCTAGGTTACAATTATCAAGACAAAACCACATTTACATGTGATGGATGATTTCTTTTATTAACTCTAAACATTAGAAATTGTTATTGCTGTTTATTCAGCTAGATTTTCTGCTATTTTTGGTAGGAAAAGGTTTTTTATATATGCTTTATAAATATTTTGTATTCCCAGCAGTTGTTTTCTTCCTTTTTTTTATTTCTGAAGATATTGCCTAAAGTGTCAAAATGTTCAGCAAGTGTAACACGATGCCTACCCTAAAAATTGTTTTGTAAATATTTTTTACTTCTAATATGATATGCAAAATGTAGATCTCTAGCTGTTTGCAATTATTTATTGTTATTGTTGTTCACTAATTATGTATTTTGGAAACACATTTAAATTTCACTACTAAATCTCTGTGCTAACTCATTACTGATTGGTTTCCCTATACTTACCCGATTTCAGTAATTTTAAGTACTAAATTTCACATGCAGTAGATAATTTCAAATAATTAAATATATGTTTATTTTCAAGACCAAAACCAATAGTCAGCAAAATCTTTCCTGAATATTAAAAGTCTTAAATCATCATGAGATACAAACTACTATTTATGTAGATAAATGGAAGCTGAGAGAAGGGCAGTGTTAAATGGGAAAGCATATGAATATTTTTAAATAGTTTTCTAGAACTCTGTTTAGAAAGCTTCTGATTTTTTTATTATTATTATTTTTAGCATCCTCACATTTGCTTCCTGCTTCCTTCAATCTGGGAATGTAATCTCTTCTAAAGAAAGCTCATCACAAGCAACAATTAGTTTATGTAGGATCTTGAACAATTAAGCTATTGCTGGCCTACAGCTACAGTATTCTAATTCCAGATACACTCACATGATGGTACTATAATTAAAAACAGAGAGGAGAGAGTGTAAAAACAACATGCAGTCACACTGTAAAACATGTCTCCAGTAGCTACCATGGAGTCACATGTTTATAATCACAGTAAATTAATAAGAATTTTAAAATAGTTGTGCTCATTTACTGTGCATTGCACATTGCAAATCACTGATAAATCATTTTAACACTGTGTTGCAGGTCACTGATAAATTAGCTATAAACATTCTGTCCTCTTGAATAGATTAGTTTATCAGTAGCTACATGAATGTTTTCCACATAACTCTTAATCAGGAGTTAAGAAAACTACATTCAGGAGTTACCATAGCTAATCCAATGTATTCAACCAGTGCTATAAAATCACTATGAAAGAAATTCATTCTTGCTGCATATTAGTGTAATGGGATTAATTGATCTTTCACTGAATTTCATTATAGAGAAGGGTAAGATAGTGAATCTTTTATTCATGTAGATCAGAGTCTGAACAAAGAATGTAAACAAAAGCATACTTAAAACCCCTTTTTCTAAATTATTTCCCTTGACATATCTTTTCAAGTACTAATGTTATGGTCTGTATTAAAGTAAGAAGCATATAGGAGCATTTTCCAAAGAATATTAAAGTTAGTAAAGACTCACTGTGACTGTAATGGATTGTAAATCCAGAGAAAATATAGAAGGGTGGTTGTACATATAGCCTTCGTGTTGTTTCATTCAAGTCCACAGCAACTCCTGTGATTAGATATCCCACAGCTCCTTTTTTAGTGCTCAGCAACAACCATTGACCAGGCTATCCTTACTATAGGATTTTAATCTTTCTAACTGCCCTCATGGACAAGATAACTTTTTTCTTCAGAAGCTTTAGGTTATTCTTAAAAATACGTGTTATATGGATACACTTTGACGGAATTCACATATTTAACGAAAATTTCTCCTAGCAAGGAATGCAGGTGTTGTCTACAAGTGCATTTCTGCTGTGGGATCTAACAGAATTCTCCATCATAACCACAGAGGAGAAACAAAATTCCTCATTCAACAGAATTGTTCAACAGCATTTCTCTCAAACTTTTCCACTGGACTGCAGTCTACATGTCTTAAGGGAAAGGGCTGTTTTAACTTCCAAGGGATTAGAGAGAGTTGAATTAACAGCTCATTTTCATTCATCCAAATTCACACCCATCCATTTGTAAGCAAGCAGCACCAGAGAATTGCAAAAGATGCATCAAAACTCCCGGCCTACCAGCAGGCAAGGTTCTCTGGGCTGCTCTTTTATCCTCTGATTTCTCGTTGTAAGAGGGCAAGGCCATTTTCAGCTTACAATTGTATTGAGTTATCCAGTTGTAAAATAAATTGTTTATATGAGTTATCTGTGCTGAGAACTGAGTTGGGATTTAAGACTTTTTAAGGCTAAGGAGATTAGAGTTTTGATAGTAAACCAAAACACTCTTCACATAAGTGTCTCTGTGCAAATCACCAGACTCTTCTCGTAATTAACAAAATTGCCACTGTTTAGATATTTTTTTCCATAAGGAATGAGTTAAACAGAATCACAAAATTACTAAGGCTGAAAAAGACGTCTGAGATCACCAAGTCCAGTCTATGACCCA
>NW_009698462.1:71089-80253 GCF_000703405.1 Apaloderma vittatum | reverse complement strand
TGTCAAGAGGATGGAGCCAGGCTCTTCTCAACGACGTCCAATGACGGGACAAGGGGCAACTTTTCCACTGTGAGGGTGACAGAGCACTGGCACAGGCTGCCCAGGGAGGTTGTGGAGTCTCCTTCTCTGGAGACATTCAAAATCCACCTGGACGCGTTCCTGTGTGATCTACTGTAGCTGCTCCTGCTCTGGCAGGGGGGGCTGGACTACATGATCTTTTGAGGTCCCTTCCAACCCCTAACATTCTGTGATTCTGTGTGATTCTGCAATGTTTTTAGCCAGGCCTATTGTGACAGGACAAGGGGTAATTGTTTTAAACTAAAAGGGTAGATTTAGACTAGATCTAAGGGAGAAATTGCCCAGAGAGGTGGTAGAAGCTCCATCCCTGGAAACATTCAAGGTTAGATTGGATAAGGCTTTGAGCAGCCTAGTCTAGTAGAAGGTGTGCTGCAGGTGGATTGCACTAGATAATCTTTAGAAGTCATCCATCCAATCCAAATTATTCTATGTGTCTATGATTCTATGTTTCAAGTAGCAGAGTCAAATCCTGACTAAGGAAAGAAAGTCTGTAAATACTTTGTAATAATTTGTGATGCAAAATTATATTCATTCACTCAAGCTAGACCATGACCATACTCTCTCTTTTCCTTGTTACACATCCTTTTCTTCGGAAGACCATATATGACCATTTATCCAATGTGGGTCGTAGCTGTTTTTTAAGTATCCATATTGGACTAGCTCCACAGTTTAGATAATGTAAACAGCTTTTGTCCCAACAAAATCCCAGAATCGTAGCAGTAACAAATCATAAAGGCTGGTCATGTTACTTGAGAAACCAGAAGGTCTTTCCTACAGATGTTTGTTCACAATCTTAAAGATGTTGGGTCTCTCCACCTAAAATGGGGGGAGACTTTTATTATGGATCAGTTGTAACCAAGATTTTAAAAATCTTCAAGGGATCTTAGGATGTTTTTCCACATGGTGGAACACTGTAAGTTTTCTAAACATCCCACAGCAAGAGTGAATGTTTTTCTAACTTCCTACCCTCAAGAATCTGCTTATCAAAGATTAGATACAGACCAAAAGATGCAATTAAGTGGAACAGATGTACCCACCAAATGGAGGAGGAATTGTAGACAACCATCTGTTGCTGTTGTTCAACTATTTCCATTCCGACTCCTCCTTTCTTTATACCTGAAATTCAGGTTTTACTTAAACTAAAATTACAATTACATTAAATATTTCCTTTAAAACGTGAAAGTCTGGCAACACAACTACAACATCCCACGCTAATCTAAGAGCAAAGGTAGACCTATTCAAAAAGTGAAGATTGCCAAGTCACAAAACATGAAATACAGTCTGAACACAGACTTTGAGGTAAAATATTAAATCAAGTGATTACTTTGTTCTTCCTTAGCCTCTTCTAAATTTCATAAAAATATCTGTGCAATCATACAAACCTGGTGCAATCTGATACATACTTAATGCAAGTACTTCCAAATCCAGCATTTTTATATGACTGCACTTTACAAAACTTCAAAAGCTGCTTAATTACAAAGACCCTTTCTGAATCGCTATAATCTCATTGACATTTACAGAGTATTATTTTCCCTATTAGTCAAATCCTCAATTTGCTAGAATGTTTAAATATGAAAAATCTACCAGTGTAGTCAAAGAACATTACACTTATGGCAGGCTAGGACGGAGGATGAAACATACCTTGCAGTCTAGACTTTAGTGAGATTCTGAAAAGAGGACTCTGTTACAAAGCCCTTATTTTGAATAATGATAGAACTTGATTGTACTAGTCATTTTCTATCCATTACCTTACTTTGGGATACTGCAGCCAGAGTTGAGAAAGGTAAGAAATGGGTCAAAAGTGTTTGAAAAGGAATAGTGAAATCTGGACAGTGTTGTTTGCTTGGACCAGGTAGGATGTGTTGAAGACCTTTAAAGTCATTTTAGGTGCTGCATTGTTTTACCAGTAACAAGAAGATTGAGTTTGGTTAGCTGGAGTGCAGAATAGTTTCGGTAAAGAGATAAAAAATTATAATGTGCATTGATTATACCTCAAAAACAAAGAGCCATCAGATTGCTTTCTAATCTGCACAGAACTTAAAAGTCATTCATATCAGTATATAGTAAAATTCAGCTTTACATCAAAAAAAAAAGACAAAAAGACAAATCTAAAACCTGGAATGTTTTACTTGAGTGCCTTAAGCCTCTGGGTTGAAGTACAGATTAGTACTTCAGCTTTGGTGGTATAAGAAACCTGTAGAAACCACTCCTAGTTAAGACATGGTTTTTCACCTCTCTATTTTGCATGTTTTGGTAATTGGTTTTAATCACAGGACTGTGTTCTGTCTGCAGATGTCATTTTGCAGCATGGAGGTAAATAACTGGCTAATAGGGCTGGACTCCTTTTTTTGTTCCCTCTCATTCCTCAAAACCTACATATCTATGCTTGACAGTGGGCTGCCTCCTTTCCTCAAGGCATAGGGAGGAAATATAGTAAACAAATACAAAAAATCCAGGTGGTTAGTTCTGAATGTAAAAAGCAATATTTCAAAAAATGCTTCTTGAATGGAAGCTTTGTCCATGTTGGCAATAAGAGCAGCACTGTTGCTTTAACTTAGGAAGAACAGTCCTGACATACATAGTAGACAGATCATTTACAGATGTTCAGTGCAACTTATAATACTGTAGTATGTTATAGAAGTATTTATTTTGGTCAAAGGTAAATGAGAAGTGCAAAATAGGTATAATATTTGTCACCAATTAGGAAGTATCTCTGCATATGAATCACAAGTTAAAGAGAAATAAAATAAAACTTATTTCTTGATCTCTCATTTACAAGTGAAGTAATAATATTCCTACTTCATCATCCTTATCCTGTGCATACCTGCACAGCTTGTTTCTCCCTAAGCTAGAAGCCAAAGACCAAGAGACAATGCTAGACCCAGATTTATAACGATTAAAGTCCACCTAAATTTTGGTGACATATTTCTTACTGGCTAGGTGACGACAAAGGCAGCACCACTTAATCAAAGGCTGTACAAGCACCAGGCACAGGCATCTATGTGGAACATTTAGGTAGAGCACTAGATAGGCATGTAGGCACCTAAGCAGAGGCCAGATGAATCTGCACCCAAAAATCATATTCAAACAGATCTCATCTTGCAAGGCAACCACCTTTTTATGAGACTGTTGCCGAAAACACACTTTTGTCTAATTTTCACATCTCTGAAACAAAGAACTCTCCCTCCAGTTTAAATTAATGCAAGAGAATTTCAGTTTAGCAGAAGCTTATTGAACGCAATTTTCCACTTCATCACGAACAATCCAGAAAAATCCTGGTTTTCTGTCTGCCATGTCTGAACATGGAAAGTTGTATCAAGCCAAACCACACTATGCGACTAGTGCTTACATAGTTCTGGTCCTCCCATTTCACTTAATTTTTTCCAGTTTTTAGGAGGGAACTGGACAAGGTGGTCATTCCTCAGGAGTCCTTGATTTGCGTTCCTGCCTGCCATTATGTGTCCCTGAGCTCCTCTGAGCTCGTGCAGATGGGCCCTTAGTGAGCTGCCGGCTCCTGTGATGGGTTTGGCCGGGTATTATCTGGCCTCTCCCTCCTGCCATTGTCTCTCTGAGCTCCTTTGTGGGTGTTTCATCACATAACCTACCACTTATATTTAAAAATAAAGAAAGGGACAAATAATTTTGAAAAAATTATTCCTTTTAAAATGCTGTTCAGAGTTATAAGACATCTAGGAAATGGCTATTTACATTTTTAAGCTTTCCATTTATCCTTACAGTCTCAAGATGTAATAACTGACAGTTACAAAAGCACTGGTGGAACCAAAGAAAGTAAAGTGGAGATAAAGTAGTACTTCAATGAAAGTTGCATCTAGTTTTACATCTTTCTTTTTCTGTGTGCTTGGCAGATATTAGAAGACATATTTTGAACACACTCTGAGCTACAGTTGTCCTGAACTTATGCTTAGCTTCATCTCTTCATCTAATGTCTGTCTGTTTCAGTATCTCATAGCAAGTGACAGATAGAGAGTGATAAGTACTAGCATTAGATGGGGAAAACACACATTTTGACTGTGGGTTTCAAATACTGCCATTGTGAAACCACACTTGGACACAGAGAGTTTCATCAGGGCCAAGTGTTCTTTCTTTATTTTTTTTCTAGAGCTCACAAGTTCCGACACAAACAGCAGGTACCTCAGCTTCTTCTACTTCGTTTAGAATAAGACAAAGTTCAGTAACACAGTATAGACTCAGTAGATATAATACCAAAGGATTTTTGGCTTCATATTAATACAGAGGCCAAAGAACAGATTACAAACAGGCAAGGAGAGGAATCTCACTTCACTGACTTCAGCATAAGATTTTCTGAGACGGGGAAAAGGGAAACCATAGTTTCCTTTTCTAACCAGCATAGCATAAGCTTGAGTGGTAGCAATGCTTGTTATTAAGATTACTAGATTTTTCTCTTTTATAACACCCTACTCTTCAAATGATTAGCTACTCAGCAAAACAGCAGTTTTAAACACTTCTCAGTTTCTTTTTACTACCTGAGCTTGCAGCATCTATAATAATTTGACCACCAAGAATCCAGTAACTGAAGTTAAACCTAGCAACATTCAAGATGATGCTGTTTCAATTTACTAGGTGTTTAAAAAAAATAAAAATTAATATCTATATGAAAGCAGAGTGTTAATAGAGTTTTTGTCTATCACTGCTAGCAACACTCAGAATAGCTAATCATATGAATTCAGGATCTAACTCTCCTAGACTGTAACAAAGCTAGGGATGACCTTTTGAAGTGCCTCTTAATGTGCACACATGCCAGAGCGTTGCTTGATTTCAAAGCAAAGAGTCAGTCAGATTAACGCTCTATCTTCTGAAAGCAGGCACATATCATCACAGCTAATTAGTCAGGTCAAGAGAGCAAATCTCTACTTATTCTTACTGGGCTAGTGTCTGCATGAGCTACAACCTGAGACAGTACGATTTCACCAAATTACCAGATACCAAATACCTATTGCCTCTCACAGCAGTGAAGAGACCTCCATTGCCACCCTGCAAAGCAACATCATTAAAACTGCTCTAACTACCTGAAAACCAAGAGTATCTCAGCTCTAATCACTGTAATGCCAAGGGAGTTCTCGGCTCTGATTGCTTTGGGACCACCAGCACGGAAGGTCTTCTGACTGCTAGCAAGCTTGGTAATTACTTCCAAGTCCTAGGGGATTATCAGACCAGGCCTGTTTTAATACCTCTTTGTTCTAAGCAGGGGTCTAAGAAACAGTTAATTTGCTAATGATAAAAAGTGTTATTCTACACCAGTAATAAAGAACATTTTCTTCTAACCTTTGAAAGGGATAAAAAACAGCCACTGTCCGCTATATCTTAACCCTTTATTAAATGCCCCACGGAGTAAGAGATTGTTAAAATGTTATGTATTTATAAGATGCCATGACACCGTAGCCAGCCTGAGCTCTGACTGTGTGTCTTCCTATCTGCCCTAATGCAATTTCATTGAGTTGCACAGAATGTCTAGAACTAAGTGTTGTTACTTGCTTCACAGAAACACCTATGAGCTCCATGGATTTGCTGCTATTCGCAGCTCAAGATATCAAGTAGGCCCTGAGAAATCCAAACATCCCTATGGACCACTTTGCTACTCAAAGAAATCAACTCATGAGAGCAGCACAAAGGCTTCCTGAAAAATATTTTAGAAAAACTTCCTATTCACTAGAATTGTATGCTCCAGCCCAAAGTCACAGGAACAGTATGAAGAGGTTCAGCTTTCTGTCAGACAGAATTGCTCCAGCAGCAACTACAGAAGCACCCTTCCAAAATACAAAGGAAGTATCAATGAACCCATCAATAGCCCTTCTTAAACGCCTCTTCAGAAGCCTCCCACCAGGGACAGCCACCTAAGGGCAGCTTTGAGAAGAACTGTGAGAGCTGTGGATCAACCAGCTTCACAGACTGACAGATACTTCCATTAGTTTCAGAAAGTGACTGGGCCTACCTAGGACTAATGGTTTCTCAGAACTCTCAGCAAAGGGTTCACAGACAATTTCCAAACTCATTCTAACCTTCCTGCATTTCAAACGCCTAGCCGGAGGATGATTGTTGATTAAGAGATCAGTTCCCTAATACACCCAAAGTAGCAGAAAAAGCACCTACAGGACCACAAGGGGAACAAATTCTCACTCCACTTCTGCTACACAAGCATTTTGGAGTCTCTCATTTCCAATGTTCAAGTACTTGAGTTTGTATACCGTTCAAAATTTATCTGTATATGCATTTCTCGCAGCTGCAATGACAGCACCAAACCAGGCAAAGTAATACATCAGAGACACTATTTCAGTGCAATATCTTAAGTGTTTGTAAATGAAGTAAACACAGTACTACATCTCACATGTATTATCAACTCACTTCCCATATGCCTTTTGGGTTAATCACATAGAATTACTATATCCGATTTTCAGGAAACATGAAAAACAGTTCTGTGCTGAAACCCTTTCACTGCAAGCCAATTCAGCAAGTGCATTTCCTCTGTTCTGTGGTTTCACTGCCCATGTGTCTGCCTCTGCTGACTTCCACAGGTAAGGAACATGCCACAGGTATAAGAGTTATGACTTGCCTAGAGCAGGTTCTTCATAAAGGTGAAAGAGTTGCTGTGGATTACACAGAAGAGAAAGGTGAGGTCAGTGTTGATAGAGACCTTTTAAAGCTGCATCAGGAATGAGACTTGTCTTTTTCAGGCAGAAGAGACTGTTCAGGGTTGAGCTTGAAAGCAGAGAGGAAAAAAAATGTCTAGACATAGGAACACACAGTCAAGCGTGTGACCCAATGTGAACTTGTTGATTCGAGTACTTTGAGATACATCATGAGGCACAAAACCCATAATAGGTAAAGGTCTATTTTAAAATGAGCTCATTATGTGACAAAGTAGCTCTGTTAAAACATACTTGTAAAAAAAATAAATTTCCTTTATTAACCAGAAAGCAGTATAAACGTACCTTATGACACTGCTAATCATCAGGAATCTTCTAATTAGTCTGAAGAGATGAAAATGTTAAAATAAATATCATAACATGCAACTTACATAATTTGGTACTTGGTTCCAGGTACCAATGGAAAAAAATGCCTGTAACTGATAAGGTTTAAATATGACTATTAGTGGCCAGTTTTGAAAAAAGGAGCGACAGGTAAGTTCCAGCACAAAATCATTCCCAAGTTGCTCTTAAAAAAAATTCTCCGCTAACAGAAAGATATACCTCTGATAAGGCAGCATAAGATACAGCCAGAAATTGCCAAAGGTTGTGTTATGCAAAGTATGGGTCAGGGTGAAAAACTTTTCATTTCAAATTTGTTTCTCTAAAAAATGTTCTGTGTTTTCCTAGTGCGTGTACATAATTTTAAAGGAAACTGCTAAGAGCTTTTGAAGACATACTTGTTATTTTAGTTCTGAGTCAGAAATGCTGCTTGTACTTTTTTTAATTTTGATTGGAAATTCCAAGATATTCTTCAAATCTCCTTCACTTCTTCAACAACTGCCTATCAGAAAAGTGTATTCACCCTGTAACCACATGGTAGGTTGAAGAAGAATCTTAAGCAGAAGAAGAAGGAGACAAAATACTTAATTTAGGAAAGATCTCTGGCAGTTTGTAACTAACAACATTGAAGGAAACTTTGTCCTTTATCTAACACATATAAGATAAAGAGTTCAATATATTACTTTTTGTTAAGTTTTCAGAAAACTATGGAAGTCAGTAAGCTCCCTAACTATTTTTTTGATAACTTTGGCTGAATCACAGGAGCACTAAGATACCATCATATCGGCGTAATCTGTAATCAAATACTTATACATGAAAATGGGTCAGACTATCCACCCAGAAAAATTATACTCTTCCTTCCATGTTTACTTCAACATTGTTTTGTACATATATGGAATTGTTAAACTAATCATATTTTTGCCAGACTGGCTATAACATAATCCACCTATGACTGACCAACTACAAAAGAAAAATTAAACAAACATTTCGCTGTTGTTAAACTTTATTTTTTTTCTGTGGGTTTGAGCTTCTGAAGCCAGAAGGTCACTTGGATTATGTATACAACGTTGGTAATTGCATTCCTTGAATCTACAAAATGCCACGAAGCTCACTATTTTCCAAAATAGCTTTGCAAACAATGACAATTACTGCCCAGATATATTCAAACACAGCAGGTTATTGGCTTAGGCAGTGATGGAAACCCTAAAAAGAAGATAAATATTTTGAAACACACTGTAAATCAAATTTGTGCACTGGACTAAGAATGGATTAGCTGCCTCTGAACAGCAAAAGATGTTTTAGTTTGAGGGGGTTTTTTTCCATGCTTATTTACTAGAAATTATTTTAAATTGTGTCTTTGTGATTTTTTTACTCGAGATTTTCAGCAGTTGCATTGCAATAAATATTCTACTATAATTGATTATACATACTTTACTCATTACATTTACTGATGCCCAAGAATTCACTGTTTCTCAATCTCTTAATAAAAAAGTACATTTTTCACATTAAAAATTGATTTGGAACAATGCTATGTCGACTTCATGCTGCTCTGCAAATATTTATAGCAGATGTATCTACAGTCTCAGCTGCGTAAATTTCTATGATGTAAATAACTTGAGTCTTTAACTAAGAATGAGTCTGTGAGGAGGATTATTGTATTGTGATGTACTATATTCTAATCCTGCAGTACCAAGACAAAGGCAGCCACCTTTTGCATCCTTCATAGCAGAAGGACAAGACAAGAAAAAAAGGCAGCCCAAATGGGAATTCATACAACTGACTGTCCAAGCAGCCTTGGCTAGTATCAGTAGAGAGGCAACATCAGGAAGCCAAAGGCACTAGTTTTCTGTATGTGTACTCAAAGCTAGTTATGAATTGCCAGACTTTGTGCTAGATTCATATTCTCTGGCAGAACAAAACAGTTGCCGGATGAAGAAAACATTACCTTCATACTCTCATAGAAGTCCTTCAGCAGACCACAAGTTCAAGTTCACTGGGCACCTTCAGGGAAGTAGTAATGTAAGTAAGGCAGAATGCTGCTAGGCTGTTGTTAAGGGTTCATCAATTAGTACAACACTGGTG
>NW_009698462.1:20214-71058 GCF_000703405.1 Apaloderma vittatum | reverse complement strand
ATCCTTCGCTTTCCCTAGCAGACCACAGATGTTAGAGACAAAGACAATGTGGGCAGAATATCCCTGGGCTCTGGCAGATTTCAGCTGGAAGACAATCCCTTCAAATGACCCAGACAGAAACAGCACTTCACTAAGTCAGGTCATTATTTTTATAAAATGGGATCAAAGCCTAATTTTTTGTAAAACATTTGCCTTCACTGAGAAAGATACCTGACACTTTCCAAAAAAGTGTAGTGAGCATTCCACTCTTAATCAGAATAGGATATTTACCCTGCTAGGCCTTGTAATTTTATATTGTCTGAAAAGTATTTATGTCTTCTACCAAAAGACAACTGCAATGTCATGAATCCAGCTACTGAGTTTCCTACTTTTCCTCCCACCCTTAAAAAAGTAATCTAGCTTTCCTCAGTATACAGAGGAGAGAAAATGTGAAACCAGTAAACTGTAAGGCTCAGGAAAAGGGAATAGTAACTCAGAAGTTTGGTTTGGTTTTGGTGATTTTTTTTTTTTATCTAAAGACAGTTTTGTGATTTTTTTTTTCAAATGCTGGCTCAAAATTTTTGAGCAGTAGGGCTTACAATTCATCTGTGCATCCTTTTCCGAGCTTCCATAGACAATCCAGGTGTGTAAAGGCCATTATAAGCAGCCTCTAAGAACAGCGTGGACTTGTTCAAAAAAAGGTAAATATATACTGTTGAATGACACACATGGTAAAATTAGGAAAATACGAGCAAAATCAAGCTCAGATTTTACATAACCATAGCATTCTATCACACAACTCTGAGCATTCTATGCAAGGTGACTGCTTTTGCAATCCAGAATGATCAAAATTTCAGCCCAAAATTTAGCAAAACATGTCACCATTTCCTTAGCATTTTATTTTTAAAAGAGATTCAAGGTTTACTATTTTGAAGGCTTTATGTCTCAGACTATTAACAAGCAACATACCTCTTGGCAGCGCTTCACTATCCTGATGACCAGCTGAGAGTCAACACATGCTGTAAACATTTGTTCCTCATCTCGGTAGAATTACACGGGACTCAGCAAGCATCTGGCACTCAGGAATGCTGCTGCCTTTGTGGCAGGCAGATTTATGGACATTATTTTTGCAACTGCTACTTTTTGTGATCACTTGCAATTCACTCATCTGCTAAATGCAGCCGAGTGTATTCAAAGAGGCATAGAGTTCTGCTCTCTGCTGCAAATGCCCAGGAGAGTCATGGCTTGTTTCTTTCAGTACTACATATAGCATTTGAAAGCCAAGGACAGCCTTGGGTGCAGTGGCCATTAAATGGGTCTTTAGGTCAGTCAGCAGGGTGCACAGCAATCTCACTACCTTGGACTTCAGGAGAGCAGACTTCGGCCGCTTCAGTGACCTGCTTGGTAGAGTACCATAGGGCAAAGTCCTGGAGAAAAGGGAGGTCTAAGAAAGCTGGTGAATATTCAAGGATTACCTGCTCCAAGTTCAAGGAAAAACAGCAGGAGGCCTGCATGGATGAACAAGGATCTCCTGGACCAAACCAAACACACACATATGGAAAAAAAAAAAAGCCTACAGAAGGTGGAAGCAAGGACAGGTAACCTAGGAGTACAGAGAAATTGCGTGAGCAGACAGGAATCAGGTTAGGAAAACCAAAGCCCTGGTAAAACTAAAACGGGCCAGGGACATTAAGGGCAACAAGAAAAACTTCTATAGGTACATTGGTGATAAAAGGTAAACTAAGGAAAATATGGGTCCCCTCTGGAAGGAAACAGAAGACCTGATTACCGGGAATATGGAGAAAGTAGAAATACTCAATGAGTTCTTTGCCTCACTCTTCACCAGCAAGTGCACCAGCAACACTGTCCAAGATGCAGAAGTAAAAGGCAGGGACTGGGAGAATGAAAGGCAGCCCAATGTAGGAGAAGATCAGGCTTGAGACCATTTAAGGAACATTTAATTGCACAAATCCATGGAACCTGATGAGATGTATCGGTGTCTGACGGAACAGGCAGATGAAGTTGCTAAGCCACTATCAAACATATTTAAGAAGCTGTGGCAGTGTGGTAAAACTCCTGCTGACTGGAAAAGGAGAAAAATAACCCCCATTTTTAAAAAGAGAAAAAAAGAAGACTCAGGGAACTACAGGCCAGTCAGTTTCAACTCTGTGGTCAGCAAGACCATGGAAATATATTTGTGGAAACTATGCCAGGGCACATGTAAAGCAAGAAGGTGATTGGTGACAGCCAACATGGATTGACTAAGGGCAAACCATGCCTGAGTGATTTGGTGGCTTTCTATGATGGGGTTGTAGTGCTGATGGATAAGGTAAAAGCAAATGTCATCATCTGCCTGGAGCTGTGCAAAGCATTTGACGCTGTACCACATGACATCATTGCCTCTAACTGGAGAGACATGGATTTGAGAGATGGACCATTTGGTGGATAAGGAATTGGCTGAATGGTCACACTCAAAGTGTTGCAGTCAATGGTCAATATCCGTACAGAGATCAGTGTTCCCCGGGGATAAGTATTGGAACAGGTGCTGTTGGTGACATGGACAGCAGGATTGAGTGCAGCCTCAGCAAGTTGGCCAATAACACCAAGCTGTGTGGTGCAGTTGAGACCCTGGAGGGAAGGAATGCCATCCAGAGGCACCTGGATAGGCTTGAGAGGTGGGGCCACATGAATCCCATAAAGTTCAACAAGATCAAGTGCAAGATTGTGCACATGGGTTGGGGCAACCCGTGGTATCAATACAAGGGGTAATGGTTTTAAGCTAAATGAGAGTAGAATTAGACTACATATAAGGGAGAATTTTTTTACAATGAGAGGAGTGAAAGACTGGAACAGGTTGCCCAGAGAAACTGTGGATGTGCCTTCCCTGGAAGTGTTCAAGGACAGGTTGGATGAAGCTTTGAGCAACCTGGTCTAGAAGAAGGTGTCCCTGCTTATGTTAGGTGAGCTCGAATAATATGATTTTTAAGGCCCCTTCCAACCCAAACCATTTTATGATTCTAAGATTATGTGATTTCAGGAATTCACTGAAAGGATTAAATTGGCTAAAGGTCTCTCTGTCTCTGCCTATTACCTTCCAGTTTTCATTCTGAGGACTGAGCTTCAGCAAGGGAAGACCTCTTGGCCTCTCAAGGCTTTTCTACAAGTTCCTCACACAATTTGTCTACCTAGAGGAGCCATCTCCTCTCTGACTGGGACCTGTGGTCTCCAGTAATCCTCTCACCACTTGACATTTCCTTAGCCCATCACAACCTCCCTTATCCTCTACTCTGCCTCATGGCCTCCACCTCCCTTACCATCCCATGGCCCCTCTGCAGGCTGCCCAGATCAGCAGTGTCCCTCCCTCACCAATCAGCCCCACCAATTCACAGGTCCCACAGCCACTGCCCCACCATGGCTTCCCCAGCCCCACTGTTGGCCTTCCACCTCAGCTTGAGCCCTCCTGCTGACTTGCGGTGACTTCTCCCTTTGGAGCTGTGTGGCTTCACGCTGTGACAACCCCTTCACTTCTTCAGGCAAGGAGGCAGCTGCTGTGACACAGAGGCCAGGCAGGTATTGCTGCTCAGCCCAACTCAGGGACCCAGCGAGGGTCATGGTTGCTCCTTGCCCAGGGCTATCCCCAGACCTGGGGCTTCCTGGTGTGAAGCTGACCCACATCCAGCTCTCAGCCTCCCCTCAGGTGCCAGCTGTCAATAAAGGTGACCTGTCACAGCTTGTTGCTCAGCAGCTCTCCATAGCACACACAAGTGACCAGGGCAGCCCCCAGCCCCAGTCAGGCCGTGTGACAGGCTTGTGCACATCAGTACCCTGTCCTGGCTGCAGCTCTGAGCTGCCACGGGCCACAGCTGGGCTCCCAAAAATGGGTAGAGGGACAGCTGGTGCCATATGAAGGAAAGCCAAGAGGAGGCTGCTGGACAAATTTGAAAGATGCGCTGGGAAGAGCATGTTTCTTGAGCACAGTGCGTTCCCATCATACGTACAGGAGATGGGAAAGCCATGTCGCACAGAAACCAGTGACAGCGCTGTCCAAGGCACCACAGACAGAGGCATCTGTAGTGTCTGAAGCCACATCCACACATTTTACTGAACATCTACGCACAGCCTGCCAACATCGAGGAGCATTCAGCAAATCCATGGTGCCAGAAATGTGTTTTGCTCATACCAGAGGGAAAAAGACCAGGTGGCAGAGTTTTCCATCAAGAGGAGAAAGGGCGTGAGAGAACACACCCAGAGCCATGAAATCAAGGCCTCAAAACTACTGTTTTCAGCAGGTTTTCTTTCATTAAGATTTGTGATAATCACATCTGCAAAAAAACCAACCAACTAACCAACCAACCAACCAAATAAAAAAAGAACAAACAAACCAAAAATAGCATAGCAACTTCACAAATTTGGAGTAAAGGATAATTTACTGAAGGATGTTAGTCCTAATGCTTGAGATCTTTCTTAGACTGATTAGGATAAGAAAGTTAAAAGAAAAACAAAAAAAGCCATGTTAATAGAATTCAGTCCATCCTCCTTTAGGTTTACATTGTACCAAGGATTGCAGTAAGCAGCCAAAGCTGAGCCAGCTGAAAATACTGAGATGGAATATTCTTCGCTTGTGTCTTCCCTTTGTGGCTGGTTCAAAATGCAAAATTATTTTCTCCTTTCATTTAAATGGGTTGTTCTGCACTCTGTTTGAGAAGGAGTCTGAGCAAGATACAGTTAATTGGTATGTGTAACTGTAGCTCACACACCTCCCCTCTTCGCTAGAAACTCAGTTACCAGCCATATCCTTGACAAAATGCTTGAGAAGAATAATACCTCTGAAGTCAAATGTTATCTGCTAATTGACAGGATGGTTTCAATAATGTAACCTTATCTTAGGTAAATAAAGTTCTAAGGCAACTTAGAGCCAAAAAGGCCAAATGAGATGTTTGAGATTCCTCTTTGCTGCAGAAGGTCTTGTTTTGGTAATACCTTTCAACAGCAAAGGCTAAATGTGAAAGAGAATCCACAAGACCTAAAGAAAGGCTCAGTTCCCTCTGTTTATATTTGCTACTAGCTCTGTGTTTTTCATAACAGGAAAAAGCATCTTGAGAGGGTCTTTAATTCTTGTGGTAAAAAAAAAGGGGAAAAAATGCCTTTATCTGGTATCTTATTTGAAAAAAATAAAAACTTTTTTAAATGCATCTTCATTATTTGCTCTTTTAAATTCCTAGTTAGATATTTTTTTTTACATATGACTAAAATCAGAAATTTTAACATATAGCAGTGTTAATTTACAAATGTGATCACTCTTAAATAACATTCACATCAAAAATATTGGATCAAAGACAGTAGTACTGTACAGCAAATATGAGATCCACAGATGTATGAAAGTGGTAAGAGGAGAAGCCATCACCTGGGGAAGAGAAGATTATGGAGAGAAGCCCTGTCCTAGTGTGTACATTCTGAGGAAAGAAAGAGAGTGTACTGGAAATAGATAGCAAACTTCTCAAACACATGTTGCCATGCATCTGTGGGGCCCTGATGATATCTCTGATCAGTACTCAAAGATGTTAGAAGGCAGTGACCCTATTAAGTGCACTACACTTCTGTAAAATTATTTGCTTTATAAAGCATGGCTGAGCTCAGAACAAATCTGGCAATAGTACCTTAACATGCATTCTTGACTTAAGTTTGTCTCCTGAAAGTTACATTACGCTTGAAGGTCTGTGTCTTTCCATAAAGATCTATCTGGAAGACATTCCTACACATGCAGAACTGTTACCTCAGCTTACTTGCACACAAAGCGTTACTCAGTACCAATCTGCTTCCAAGGGGAGGGAGGTCCTGAATTCTACACAGAATACTGATACTCATTTCAAAAGATATATCATATTGTGAGATGAGTTTTCAAACAGTATGAAGGATAATTTTGTTATGTTATAAACATTGTGAGAGTGTGTACAGTTATGAATTCTTTGATGTTCAAGGGGGTCTGGAGAAGAGTAAACAAATGCACTGATTTTGATGTGCTTAGCACTGAAGAAATCCAATTTCCAAAAGCTGTGGCTTATCCCTTATCAGCCAGGCCAAATCTGATCCCTCTGGGTGGTCATAGCAACCAAAGCCTGGAGCACTCTCTGGCTGTGTCTTCACTTCTAGCTTTCAAAACACTTCCTTTTCTATCTCAAGCTGTGATCCGATGAATTGGTTCCAAACAGGATTACTAAAGAAATGAGATTATTTATCTAAAGATCTTGCTAAGTCTTCTCTGAAAATGCCTTCCTGCTTATAGAAATGGCATCTTCCCACTCTTAATGTAGATATACAAACGTATATCTTTTCCAAGTCAGATTTCAGTAATTTTCTGACTGGCAGCTATACAACCTCTGACCATAAACTATGTGTCCTCTAGTCTGTCCAGCTCAACGAGAACATCAGTCCTGTGCAGAAATGGAAGAAAATAAATACTGTTGTGTTTAGGTGATATGCCAGTTCAGGGAATACAGTATCCTTAAATGCACACCATACCGCATTCTGAGTGGCTCAGTTTCCTACACTGGCCCTTTAGCCAGGCGAAATACACTTGGGAAACTACCCAAGTCACCAGTGCTGTAGTCGACCTTATTTTGTGGCCGGCTGAACCCTTGTAAATCTATTTGGGATTCCATCCTGATTACTGCATGCAAATGTTCTTACACCATTCTGTCTAGGACAAAGACTGGGGAGACCACACAGAAGCAATGATCCGTCTCTTCCACCTAATTGTTGTTTGTGGTGAAGGGAAGATGGCCAGATAGGGTGTCACTTCTCACAGAACGACAGCCTTAGCTTAGTAATGGCCTTCTCTTAAAGACTCTTAGATTGATGACTGACTGACTCCAGATTAGGCTCATAGGACTCATCCAAAGTCTACTGCAGTAAACCTCCATGGAAGAGTCCTGGATGTTAGTTCCTAGTAACAAAAAATAATACTAATAAAAAAAGTCAGCAAAATAACGACGGTTTGTTCAGCATTCTACAGAGGATATTTAAAAGTGCTTCCTATAGATGGAGGAACTTCAGAGAGAGCAGGGAGTTTACTGATGAAGGAACAGTTGTGGGGCATAGCAAGGGAAATAAGAGAAAGAAAAATCAAGTATCTCAGGTAGAAATAGTGTCCATTTCCTTAAAAAATAATCGAAAAAGTGTAACAGAGAATTGCAATAGCTAGGTTGGCTTCAGAAGGAAGTTCAGGCACAGGAAGAATGTGTTTTAAGAAGACTGAAGGGAATTTTATGTGCCAGGAATTCTATAGGCAGCATGGGTGACATTAGGTTTAAGGTAGCAGGGAGAGGAAAAGCGAGGGAAACAACAGCATCTGTTTCAGCATACCCAGTTTGTCATTACAATCCAGAACACACACCTCCAGTGTGGAAGAATAATACTCAAAACCGAACAATAGTGGGAAATTTATCAGGTAATAACTTGTAACATGAATGTATGGGAGGGAAGTCAACAGAGTTTTGGAATGACAGAGAAAGCTTATTAGACTGTGTTATTTACCAAGACTGCTCCACCTTTAACTTCTGATCTGTAGGGCAGTAAAATGGGAAGATACACCCATACCTTTAAAACAGGTATTTATCTTTTGAATATTCATTTGTCAATAAAGTAAAAAAGAATAACCAAAATTAGTAAATGCCTTATAAAAGATATTTATGTTCCCCTCTACTTTCTTCAACATCTTACTCATAATAAGAGTGGTTATTTTCATTAAACCAGAAACAAGATTTTAACTGAGAAAAGAGAAGTATTTTATAGGACTTGATCACATATTTCCATACAAGACATTTTTACTGTACCAGCTAAGAAAAGAAGCATCTCTCAGCAACAGTGACCTAAACACTAAGTCTTCTGAAATGACTTCTTTGTATTTAAAAACATCATGGCTTCAGATAAACTTCAGATAAAACCTTAAAAGCTGAATGCAAGAAGGACATTTTATTGTTATTATTGACTGGCTGTTAATGAAATCATTCCAAGAAGTACAGGGTATTTTTGCCACTATCAATTTCATTCTTGATCTACATGACTGCTTACGCTAAAATATTGTCTAATAATGTACATGACCATGTTCTTGATGTTTCATTTTCCTTATTGTTTTGTTTATATATGCCAAACATTGCTGCTGCCAAGGACAGGATTCTAGCATAACATATAGATGTTATTTGAAAGAAAACATCTTATATATATTTTGATGCATCTGACGAAGCAAATGTTAAGAATACAGAATTCTAGTAACTGTAAGTCAGGGAATAAACAACTGTACCATGGGTATCATTCTTAAAAGCTGCAGTTTTATTTTACTAAATTATCTATGTTAAAAACAAATCTGTGCCTGGTGTGGAATTTCACTGCATCAAGTGTTACAATTTTTCATTACAAGCAAGAGAATGCATGTAGAACAAGTGTTAAGAAACATGACAATAAATTAGAATATAATTTACAAAAGCAAAAATAATAATAATAAAGTAACAGTGTACCACATTAATACTGAGTATAAAATAATAAGCAACTAATCACAATAATACAAAGGTAATTTCAGTCTGTATTATTAAGGATATCTATGTGACATTCACTCCATTACAAAGTTCCTAAAGAAATGGACTAATTTTGGGTGTATACACCTTGAGGGGTTAATCCCTAGATTTTTCTTTCTGTTTTGATCTTCTTCAGCTGATAGTATTGCTCAGTGGAAGTACTGGCACTAGACTGATTTCTGCATTTCGTATTTTACTATTTGATATTAGGCCTGTCATTTTTATAGCCTATACAAATAGTTATTTTGTCACTATTTAGGAATATAACACTATTTAGCTTAGATTATATAAAATGTCTACAGTGTAGCAGCAACAATGAACTGTGCTGTGGAAACCAATTATTTTTCTTTGAATTAGGTTTCATTTTTCGGTCTTAATCTGAAGCATTGCTTAGTTTGTAAATCCGCATACATTCTGTGTTTTGTTCCCTTTAACAATACAATTCAACATTGCACCAGGGAGTTCTTTGAATTCCAGCCTCAGTGCTGTTATGTTGCAGAGTAAACATTGGACTCCCTAATGTCCTAGCACCAGTAAGAGAGCAATATGTGTCTTTGGAAACACTCCTTAAAAAATTAAAGTGAGGTAAAAAAAAAAAAAGGTTTCTTTCAAATACATAGCTGAATAGACACATTAGCTGATAAAAAAGATCATGCCCTGGAGTAAAACAGACCCTGATAGAAAGAGGCCTCTTACTTAGGGAGTACCATAGCAACCCCTTTCCCTTTCATCATATATTTGACCTAGCCAGGGCATGCTAGCACCAAGGTGTTTTCTCAAAAGAATATAGAAAGTTAATTCATTTAACTGAGAAGGACTATATACTGCCCTTAATCCCCATGTGCCACTCCTAAAGATTGGGGCTTTATTATCTGCTGGTGTCAGTTTTAACAGGAGTTGTTTACATGGTGATGTGAGAAGCAGATAAGCATACGTGAATACATGCAAGCCACCTGAAAATGAATTCCACTGGTCATAGACGTACAGACGTGGAAATACTAGCAAGAGGTAGCAGATGGTAGTAATTCGATGTTCATGAATACGTAGGCTACACAAAACCCCACAGATAGATTGTCAATATGTTGGGTGGATTTCATAACTATTCCTGTTAACAGTATCTATTGTTCCATGTTAATCCACATTAGTAAATAGCGTGCAATACATTTGGCTTTTTATTGGCACACTTCAATCTCATGATGTTTCGAAATTATTTTTCACTGAAAAGAGTACTTTTTTTAAAAAGTGCTATTTGGTTAGAATTTGTAACACATTACTGTTCACATAATTTTAATTGCACTACAACAAAGGAGGCATAGTTGGACACAAAAGCACATTCATCAAGTACCTGCTGCAAAATGCAAGTGTTCAAGTACAATATATTAATATAAACAAGTACCTACTTTCCTTATCTCCTCGTTGAGTCTGTTACTGAAAAGTGAAGGGGAAGAGGAGCATGACAATTAACATTTTCATGGTATATTTTTGAATATGACTTGCCTAAGTAGTTTGGCTTCACATTTAAAAATGCATAGTATTTGATGAATATTAAAAACGTAGTAATAGGAAGTAAGTGGAGTACGGCAGCAGAATAGTTAAAGCATCTAGCTACTAATCCATAGGCATGAGTTCATTTGTCTCATGCTGAAAGCTGCCCCTAAATGAAATTATGGTCTAGCTTTAAATATCTACCTGGTCATTTAGGTGAAGGTGGCCAAAATTCATTCTAGCCACCTCTTTTCCAGTGTGCCTTTCTCCTGATAGTCCAGCAGGCCTCTTGGCGCAAGCACACTTTTGACTTCTCACTTGAACAGAACCTAGATAATCTTCACGAGTCATTTATTCTTTGGTTGCAACCTTGCCCACTTGGATGTGGTCTCCTGAACCGCACATTCATATATTCTTTCACATAAACAAATCTCCTTCTGCTACAGAATCAAAGAAGGGGACATCTGGAAACCATTTTAACGTTCAGCTTTGCAAAGGATTGTTGCTATTACACAGTAGGCTTATCTTTTGCACTGGAATTCCTTAGTTTTAGAGGATCAAAAGTAACATGTAAACCTGATCTAGACGCCTGCAAAGTTGTTTCTTCTTTGTGGCTGGTGTTGTAAACAAAAGCGAGCTGGACTCAAAGTGTAAGTTCTAAGCAAGTTCTGTACCAGAGTAGTGAAAGAGCTGGCTATATGGTCTTCATCACCGTTGGAGTCTGCCTCCTCCATGATATTGAAATATGTTCCCTTTCAGTGAAAATCTCAGCTTTACTTGTGCAACGGTAAGATGGCTATAAACCTGCAATACAGATTTAATTTCATTTCATAGCACACTTGTATTTTATGCACCACTGCAATAACTGTTGCACCTCTTAAAACTAAGTCCCTCACGGTTGTTCTATTTAGTATAGCTTTATATATGGCTCACAGCAGTGTTCAGGAAATACGGATTACTCCAAAGGGAATTAGGTGGAACGAAGGAAAAATACATTTTTTTAAAAAAAATTTCTGCTCCTTAAATAACATTTTCAAACTCATTTCATAATTTAAATTGTGGTGCTGTGTTGTGAGATAAAATAGTTAACATTTTTAAGCTATGACAACATTTTTTTTGATTCTTTACTTCCATAGTAGACCAAGTCATAACAGCTACATTTTAAACAGTTTTAAATACAAATGGATTCAGTGTCATTGCTAAGTCCATAATAAAAATTATTTTAATGGTCCAAGGAGGTAAACAGACTATTGGATTTAGTCAAAGGAACACAAACGTTCCACAGTAAGCTATTCTATATGTGTTGCGTGGATCTTTCCAATTTGGCATGCCCTCCTTATACTGTGTCCAGCACTTTGGATTAATAAATCCCACTTCACAGAAGTTAAAATAATATTGAAATCCTGTCAGCTGTGGCTGACCAGTGGTTACGTTTTCCACAGGGTAATGCATTTGCAAAGACATCAATCTCATTCCGCTGTGTGGCTCTCTTCGATGGACACTCTTCCACAATGATAACAACGAGGCATATTCTTGTGCTTTCTGTAGGTCAGTGTCCTTGGCAGGTCTTGCAGCACATCTGTCTGAAGTATGCTCGACTGCAGAACTTGAACTTCAGCACCAGTGGGCAATATGCCACTTTGTTCACATCTTTGCACTCTAATAATTAAGAGTATTAAAGAGAAAAAAAATCACAAATAAAAATCAAAGTTCAAAGCAAATTTGACATTTAACATGCTGCTTCTCCATCAGTCCACCTTGCTCTCTTTGCAGCTACTTTCTAGCCTAGTGCACACAACATATTTTTAAAAGACAAAAAATGTTTGCAGGGCTTCTCTCCCAGACATTTAGAAGTCTGCCCATTTTGTCTCAGAAAAATTATCGTTTACTGGGATAAATGGTCACTTTAGACAGCTAGGAAATGTGAGTCATTTTCCTCACAATACTTTTTACAGCTTTTCCTAAGGAGTTACTTTATCCATCCTTGAGAGGTTATCCAAACTCTAACACAATTTGCACTATTTACTATCATGCCTTTTCATTTGGAAGAATCCTGGAAATAAAATGTACATTGACGCTAACGGGGATGGAGAAAAAGATGAGGATTATGAAAAAAGGGCACCAACAATATGAGTTTAGAGACTGAATGTTGGATTGCATTTTAGTCTTGGTTCCACACATCCACAACTGCTTTTGTGTAGTAGGCAAAGCCATTTTTATGCCTGCAATGGAGACATAATAGCTTTTTTCACAGTTTTGTTTTCCCTATATGGTAGACTTAATGCAGCCCTTTTCACACTGGCAAGGAGGGAGAACAAGAGCTCAACCACATGGAGGGAGGTTCCCTTCTTTTCCATTCCACACATGTTGTATCTAAAGTGACTTGCAGGAGTACGTAACAGGAGCACTGCTGGACCATGTGGTTCTCTCTTCTGACTCAGTTTTCTTCCATAGAAAGAAGGTGTGAATAGGGAATTGAATAGTTTGGTCCATGCCCAGCTCTTCTTCTGATACTGCTGGAGATAGAACTGTACCTGACAGCTCAGTAGTGCACTCAGGTTCCACAGCTCAGATGCTGCTACAGAGTTCCTCTGCACTGGTGAGAATATGGTGATAGGTGACTGTCAGGGGATTTTTAGTTAAAAGCATTTTCTCAATTCCTTCCAGACTGGTATTAAAATAGGACTTTGGCAAGGAGTTTTGCTTCATGTGTAGGAAGATGGAAAAGGTATATGGAGAAAAAGTAATTCCATGAGTTTGAATTACAAAAATTAAGTGATGGAAAAATGAAATTAGATTAATTTCTCAGCAAATTATTTGTCTCAAAAGAATGCTGTAAGCTTTTACTCTTTCAAGGTCATGTTTGATACTCCCTCCTACAACCTTTCTCAAATTACAACAGCTATAGAACATGTGAATGAAAAGGAGATGAATTAACAGTACTTTGACCATTATCATATTTTGTATTGATTTGATATCTAGAAGTGAAGACTGGAGGCCAGGATGCTGTTGTTACAAGGCCTGACAGAACAACAGTCCTGGACTCCGAGATGTGGGTAAGCTAAATATGAAAGAGGCAGCAGACAGACCAAACAGGTAAGAAAAGGAAAAAGTAATAGTAAAACAAACACAATCAGCATGTACAATCATCCAGCTACTCCTATTTGTCTTTCTTCTACACACAAACTCCTAGTACATTATTTTTGCTAATTATGGTAATTATGGACAGAGCGTTCACGCTGCAAGCATACTGCGCTAGGAAGTTAAGCTCAGATAAAAATTTTTAGTATTTGAACCGAGGAAACCATTAGTGAGGCTGAACTTCAGGGTCTGTATTGAATGTTATTTCTGATAATGGCAATATGCATGCTTTTAGCTAGATAAGTAGAGGTCATGAAATGATTTAAACTTTATTTCATTAACACAGATATAGTGCTTTTATTGTAATCTTTTTACTCCATCTACCCAATGTTTTATGCACTGCTTTTCTAATTTTTTCTCAATTTGGAAACAGAGTTGGATGCCAGGTGAAAAGTCATCAGTTGTAGCTGTTTGAAAAGTCATCAGTTGTAGCTGTTTGAAACAGACATATTTCTCTATCATCAACCACACATGGTCACTGTGTTTTAATAATTTCAAAAACTCTTCCCAAAAGAGGTTAAATATCTTCCAGAAAAATTATAGGTGCTTGTGTCTGTGAGGACTGGGAATACAGGAGAGACAGATGGTGAATTATAACTGAAGTGAGGAATGAAAAGGCTCACTTGATGTTGATGAGATGTAAAAAGTTCACTCAATCCTAAAAATAACCCTCATACACATTTTATTTTGTTTAACACAGGTAAAGCCAGTAACTGTATTTTTGCTAAGAGTAGGATTTGAAATTACCCTATTTCAAGTTTCTTTAAGTTATTCTTCCTCTTGACTAAAACTGGACCCTGTTCAGCCAATGCCATTTGGACAGCAGTGAGCCAGTATTCTGGAAGTTGCCCGCAACTTCTGTTTTAAAAATCAGTCTTGAAATAGATATGGTGGCTGATGAAGTAGACTATTCTTCGTAGGACTGTGGTTGAATGTAAGAGGTTTAGCAGAGCCTTTTTTGGTCCTAATAACTACTGCTAATAAGTCTCAGTAAGCTACATGTATTAAACTCTCTCTTCCTGAACTTTATGGCTAGATCAGACAATATTATGCTATTAACCTTACAGTAATAAAATCACAGTTAACATCACTGTGCCTTCAGCTAAAGAGACTAAAAAGACGTATCACAAAAAACACAAGGAAAACTGAAATGACATAAAAATAGATAAAATAGTTTTTCAGGTAACATTTCAGATGGCCTTTAGCAGACTAGATTCAGCAGACATACAGATAATTAGGAGAATAAAGTAATTCTGAATACATTTCAAATCATGTGGAACATGGTAACTACAAATAATACTTTGAAATTAAGACGAGACTGGGACTAAATCATGCCCACTTAAAAGTACTTAATTACCTTCCAAATCCAGCATAAATCAGTGTTTGGGTTTTTTTAAAAATAATCAAAATCAGAGTACTTGTTCCATATAAACAGGATATTAAACTCCTAGTGGTTGGAAAACCTTTGTAAAAGATACTCCACTATATACTGTGCAGAGATTAATTATGTTAAAAGAAGTAGTCTTAGTGACGCTGTCGTCAAGTGCTCAAACTTTAGGGAATATAAAAATTTAGAGAATAACTGTTTTGAAAGAATTATTATTGCTGAGTAATCTTTGTTGATTTTTGGATATGTGGGTCTTCATAATTTTTTATTCCTTTTTTCCTTCCATACAAAGGGAAATGTACTTACCTGGTAAGCAACTACTCTAAATTTTTATAATGAATGAGGAAAATTTTTTTCACAGCCTAGCACCCCAATTCTACTTTGAAGACAGCATTTCCTAACAGGCTGGCTTGAACAATTTATGAGTTCATATCTGGAGTTTTTCATGAACATTAATAAGCTTATTTTGATACTGTTACCCAATATATCCTCTATTAAAAATCTGTTATGATGAAGCTAGATAACGGTCTGATTAAATTAGACTGAATCATGTAAAGAATACTGTAATTATTTCAAACAGGCATATTATAAATCCAAGAAATTAAAAGTCAGTTAGAATAAGCTGCCAAGTGAGGCAAAGAATAGGCTTGTGGGGATGTGTAGCATTGAAATGGTGACTCCAGTCTTTCAATGAACATGTAACTGACTTTTTTTGCCACTGCATTGTTACGTTAACCACTGATGGAGCAGGCAGGTCAGTGGACGACAAGTATATCATGCTCCCCCCTGTTACTATGAGCATTTACACTGAACCAAAAAAAGAGACTGGAAAATCAATGACACAAAGCAATAGTATTTTGTCCACGACTTATGCTATATATTTTTAAGGGGACTTCTTTAAACAAAGAACTTGCATTAAGGTTTTTGTTGACCTCACCTTTGAACTACAGTGACTACTTCCAAAATAATGGTAAAAAATTCATTCACAGTCTGAGAGACGATGTCATATAGGTGGTTGTACAGACTGTGTCACTTTACTCTTTCCAGAATAAATTACATTAAGACAGCAAACATACCTTCTGTGTTGGAAATGGGAGTATTGTCACATTTACTTTCACACTGCTGCATTGACGGAGGTCTAAGTGTTTCTGGACACTCGCTGGATGCTTGTCCGGTGTATGAGAGGCATTGTACTGTTCTCATCTGCTGCCCAAGACCACACTGTGCAGAACACTGAAAATAAGAAAGATAAACAAATAAAACAACTTGGATTCCATTTTTAAATATAAACCAAGATAACTGGAAAGCAATCAGGAACAGTATGCATGCACAACTTTTAAAGAGGATAGGCATCTGCCTATTTGTTAATAGAGAAAACATTTTTCATGTAACAGTTTAGAATTCTTCTTTTTTGTCAGTATACATGAGTCTTTGAAAGAAAACAAAATACACTGCAATATTGGGTCCCTGAACAATTCAGATTCAAGGTGTAAAAATATAATTTACATTATTTTGCATATCATGTGTTTAACTGCATGCTGTAAAGAGAAAAATAATCACTTTAGAATAAAGATGAAAAACCAAGAAGAAAGATAATTCAAATCTGCTAGAGGACTTTTTTTAAGGAAAAAGGAAACTACCTTTCAAACAAAAATACCTCACAGTTTTCAAACATTTTTTAATTTCTATAACTAAACAATGAGTTTAGTACAATATCAATTTAAGATAAATGTGCATTTGAAAAACTATCATACCAGAAAAGCTGATTAAACTGTAATACCACACATGACTGTCCCCTGGTTAGTGAGGACAACTTTTTTATTTTTATTAGTGGCAAATTACTCTGCAAACTTAGAAACTGAAAGATTCATTTATTTTTCTGAATTTGAATAACTGTGATGCAAAAACATAAAGAAAGAAGAAAACTCAGTATATCATATTTAAAAACACTATACAGTGGCAGCACTATTCAGTCTGTTCTGTAACAATTTAGCTACCTGACTGGTAAGTCAGCATATTTTATGTAAAATTATATAGATGTCAATTATTTTCTTTTCTTCTAAATATGCATACATGTAACTAATATAGGAATTGGCTCTGTATTTCCATCATCTTTCTCAAGGACATTAAATGTGTTTTAAAAACACAACAACAACAAAATCCCCTTTCAAAAAAACTGTAATAAGGACTATTTAATTTTTTTAAAAAGGTATATATAAACTCATCCAGTAGAAACTAGGCTGCTGTCAGCAAATCCTTTATAATTCAGCAGACAACTACCATCATTCAGAACTACATTTCAAACTGAGACAAACAGGGGAGAAGCTTTGTTTCAGTCATGGGAACCATTTCTTATCTGTTTCCAGCAACATCTTATCCTTAGAAGGTGCTAACATGTAAGAGACTTAACAGCAACAAACACTTGTATGAACTATGTTACCTGTCCCCAGTCTCCAGTAACCCAGCGTGGAGGAGGGCATCGCCCTAAACTACAGCGGATGCGGACTGGCGGCTTGCTCTCCTCTTGGCATTGCACAGCTGGAAAAGTTTTTAAAAGATCGCTGCTTTTGCACAGAACAATTCGGTGTTTGAATCCTGGGCCACATTTTGGTGTGCACTGAAAAAATATTGATATAAATAAATAATTGAAATCTCAGTAAAAAGCCAATAGAAGTGTCAGAAGTATTATTACGGAAAACGGAAGATTGTATTCATGGCCTTATAAATAAACTATCATCACAACTTTCCCAAAATTATAATTACAATTTTAAAAAATTTAGAAACAGAAACAAGCTTCCTCATGGTTGCTCTATTAAGTTCAAGTTTTTATAAGTTTTAATTTGATAAAAGTAGACTTTCTTTGCTATGTAGTCTATGGTGTTACTATTTGCTTTTCTGCATGAGAGTCTTTAGGTTAGGTTTAAGAAAAGCACTTTGCTGCAAAGTAGAAAGGTCTACAACATCTAGCACTACTATGAAAGAAACCTGAGTATGCATTTCAGAAATTAGAAGCAGAATTCTCTCTTCTTAGTACGACCTTAGTATAGTCTTCCTCCACCTCACTGATAGACTACCAAGCTACAATGAACACATTTTTCCTCAGTAAACTTAAGATAAATGCTTTACTGGACTCCACAGAAACCAGACTACCCAGATGAAAATATTGTACCCTCTCCCACAATGTATGCATTTCTCTACTTTCCTACTCAAATGTTAATTCTGTTTTCATACAGTTCTTGGTTTTCCTCCTTTTATCACTCCTCTGATAGCTGCAACAGCAAGGAGATAATAAAACAGAAATTTGAAAAGAAGTAGGTCTGATGACCTTCGCTATTCCCCTTTTCCTTCATATAGGTACCCTCCTTCTAGTTCCCTTTTTTTACTGATTATTAACTGTCATTTACATTACCACAGCTGCAGAATGGGGAAGAGACAACCACTAACAAAATTAAAACACAGGACCTTCACCAAACAGTCCCTTTATAATATCTAACCAGCAGAATCTGCAAGCACAGTTTTAGAATTCCCTATTGACAGATTAACCTTCATCCCACAAGCACATCCGCAATATTTGGACCAGAATCAGTTTCTGATATCATAAACCTTACACACAGATTATGCTAAATCTGTCAAGAGTGGAACTGCTTTTCATATGAAAGCAACTGTAGAGACAAAACATTATCTGGGAAATAATGATATGTGGAACTGAAGCAATGCTCAAGATGTCGCACTCCGAAGTCCTTCCACACATCCAAAACAGGTCAATTTATAACTGGATAAAAAAGAAAAATCTCCAAGATTAATTTTTAATAAAATTACCTGAGTGATCTAAACTTTATTGTTGTATGTCTAATTCAGAAGCATGTCTGCCTAACTTAAAAAAATTTTAAACCAGTTCCACAGTACCATGTAATGTATTCTCTACACTTATATAAAGGTGTGCATACATATATATAAACACTTCAAAACAAGATCTTTGAGAAACTCTCTCAGTTGGAGCCACCTAAACTTGTCCATATAGAATGGGCAAGTTTAGCCCAAATCTTCCCTCGTCTTACATTTAGGATCTTAAACTGGGCTGCAAAGAGATGGGTCCTCCATTTGGAGTTTATAATCCAGAACTGCAAAACAAGTATATAACCACTTCATTTAAAATTTAAGCTTTTCTTTCCTATCCTATTCTATCCTTTCCTTTCAAGGTACTGCCTCCTTTGCTACACCAGTTTGGTGTTCAGAATTCTGATACAGAACTGCCAGGTTCAATCATCCTCATACTGAAGGGGCTTTAACCCCAAATCTTGTGTATTCTATTTTGCCTGCTCGAAAAGTAGAGTGAGAGGGAAGTAAGGTAAGAAAGATCTCTGTCTCTCTGGTTGAACTGCAAAAAGAATGTTATTGCTAAGTAGAGACCAAGAAAGAATGATAATGGACATGTGAGGTCTTCAGCATCATGATCATGACTCATCAGTTTTGGTCTAAATTCCATGGAATGCTACATGCATTTTCTCCCACAAATATTTTATATAAAATGCATGACTTTTAAGCCGAAACTAGGAGCAAATGTCCCTGCCTAGCTGAGTGCTTAAAAATCACTAGTGCTCAATCTCTTCTTCTCAGTGACTGAGTACTCTGGCAAAAACAGAAAAGAGACAAGGTTGAAAGGACCTTGTCAAAAACGTCAAAACCCACTGGGTCTGTTTCATAATCTCTAGAATGTATTAGCAAATAAACAGGAGTTTGAGTATCAAAATCTGAGTTTAGGTGCATCCATTTTCTGGTTCCATTTGAAGATAAATTCTATGCCATCTGAAAAAATCTTTCAGCTACCAGTACCAGAAGAAAAAACGTTTTGTAAGTCATAGTCAAAATTCCACTAAGACTACATCCAGTCCCCAGAAATGAAAATGTAGAAAGGAAATAGATTGCCTACAATAATACTGAAACACCAAATAAAAAAAGGACCAGTAGAATCTAACAAAAAATTCATGCCTCCAGAGCAAATGCAAAATACCCAAACAAAACAAGGAAAAAGTGTCTTCCATTACTAAATGCTTCCAGAATTTTTGACTTCTTCAGTGGAAGCCATGACTAACGGTAATATGAATGCATATGGCTCTTTACAAGAAATTCTTAATTATTTTTTGCTGGTTTACTTTATTATCTGGAAAATTATAAAAGAAGTAATTTGATCAAAAAGTATGAGAAATTTTACAACAAAACTAACATTACCCAAGAATGACTACATTCCACTGGGTAAGACACTGTTAGCTTTAATTACTATTTGGTAAAAGCCCTTTTACATTCTCCTGAGGATTTCATTTAATTACTTAATATAGTAATTCTGATTAAAATTAAGGATTTTATTTAATTACAAAATGTCTTTATTTCTCTGACAAAAAGATACAGAATTTCTCATTAATTACCATTGAAGACTAAAAACATGTGCAACCACATTGATGCTCAACTAGTGCATTAGCTTGTAAGAGTTTTGTATTTGTTTCATTTGTATCATGTATTGCTTGCTTTGAGTATGAAACCAGAATTTTAGAACTTGCATTCCAAAGAAAAGTAGCAAGGTTTGCTGTTGCTTTCAGTAGAAGCAGTATTCAGCTCTTCATTTTTCAAGTTGACTCTCATTTTCAATGTCATGCTTCTGTCAGAATATCATATAAATACAAATATATGTTTACATGTATATTATGATAATGATTTTTGGGAATCCTGAACAGAAACAAAAAAAGCTATTTTTCTCATTATATTAAAATTGTATCATCAGTAAAGATAGTTTGACAAGTTGCACCAGTCTCCTTTCATTTTTTTAGACAAAGGAAGTGGAACAATTCTAACTGACTTTCAGGTCTGCCTCTTGAGGCACCTTTCTAAGATGATGTATTACATAAGCACGGCTTCTAACACTTTAGGCCTATCTTCTCTACTATCCGGCTATCTGTCTGTTGAGAAAACAATGGAAATTGCTTTTTTTTCAGACAATTATCTCATACCAAATGGTTATTTTAATTTTTTTCTTTCATTATTTTTTTTTTACTATTTTACTGTTCTATTTTCCATTTTATTATTTTTCTACCGTGATTAATAAAAATAGGTTACAATCACGTTGACAAAACAACAGAACTAACAACACAGAAGGAATGAAAGAAAGAAAAAACTGCTTCAATACTAAATCTGTGGAGTTTTGAATTTCTATTAATCCTTTACTTAGCAAGCAGTGATAGAAACTGTACTAATATTCAGTGCCTCCACTATTACCAATGAGCTAACACAGCCATATTTCCTTACTTCTGACCAGTCCAAAGCGACCCACTGTGGGGGACAGGACTGATTGTTACAGGGCTCTTTTTCAACAGGCCGGTGTGTAAAACAGTTGGTGTTGTCCAGTGTCTCCTCCTCAGAAGGTCCAATCTTTCTGATGCAGAGAACTGTTCGTGAACGCATTCCTCCATCACAAGTCTTACTGCATTCTGACCAATCCCCTATAAACCACCTGGATAGAAAAAGTTAGGAGACTCAGTTAATGCATTTCAGAAATCGCAGATATTGCACAAACCCAGAATCCAAACACTTTCAATTATTAAACCTAAAAAATTGCTATACAATATAAGTATTCACAGTGAAATAAATTAGAAACTTATGGGTCTTTATACCGAACATTTTATTTTATGCCTCAGTGTGACTGTATCTTCCAATAATACTACTCCATATTTTTCTAGAGCAGCAATTTCCAGCCTAGGCTACAGTAGTTAAAAATTAGTGTTGATCCTGACAAAACTGCAGCTCTTTAAGTATATTTGTACTGGCCTTGCCTGAAATTATTTTTCTGAAAGTGGTTTGCAACTGAAATGTCTGGGAACCAGTGCTAGTTAAAGGCCAAGATGGTTGCCTCACTCATATCATTACAATAAATTAATTTGATCTCCAAACTGGGCTGAAAATTAATTCTCATCTGATTATGAAACATTTCTAAACTTTTTTATAAAGGGCTATACTGAAATGCAAAATATTCTTATTTATTAGCATAAGTTAAGCAAAATCCAGTAAAACATTAATGCATCACATAAAAAATTGACATCAACAAATATTTAAAAAATTTATAGCAAGGCATGACAGCTGCTACAGGGAACTGCTGAGTGTTTGAGTGTATATAGTAAAAATCAGAAGCTGTACAGGATATTTAGATTACTTTATGTTGCTGCAGAAATTAAAGCAACTGTTAATCGGGCTGTAATGTTTTGGGGTTTTTTATACTGATGAACAGTTAATGCAGCTCAGTTCACTGGAATTATCGCAAAATATCGCACACTTGGTCTTCAATATTTCTGCTGTTGAATTTCAGATGTTGATTAGATACACTCGCCTGAATCATCCTTGCAGAAGATGAAGACGTAGTATGCTATGACATGTTGCCAACATGCCAAGAACACCAGGCATGTCAGTGACTGTGGATGTTCCTGGAGATATGCTTGGAGCTGCCTCATAAGATTTGTCATTTTCCAAAGCCTCTGTCAAAAAAAGTGCTGCTATCCTGTCTTGTGTTGCAGAATGTGTAATATGTTCTAAAATGAACCTAGATCAATGCAGCAATTCAAAAAAAAACATGCCATATTCTCTCATTAATTTCCCTGCAAAAGGGAATTCTTCACCACCAAATGTATACTTTTTTCACAGCAAGGAAAAATTAGAAGGTCTTCATAGCTTTGGAGACACTGAAGCATAGAGTTGGCCACTCTCTTGAAAGAGGAAGTCTTACTGTATGATAAATCTTCCAGCCAAAAAGGTGAAACTTGTTTGGGCAACTATCTGTTATTTGAACATCATTCTTCTAGACTACTTACAGGAAAATCAGGAATCAAGAACCCTTCTTTAGAAGTTTGGCACTTTCTATTCACCCTGTGGGGAGCATTAGAATGGAGGCAGATGTGGGCTGAACTGCTCTGACATATCCTAGTAGATGCCGGTCAATAAACACCACCCACTTTCTGAATCTTGATGAACTGTCTCACCAATGTCCCTGATGTATTGGATGGAGCATCCAGAAGTGTCCCACTTTGTGGGTTGGGGTTTTTTTTCTTGTTTTTGTTTTTTTAAATCATGTCAGTGCAAAAATAAAAATTAACTAGTTTAGAGCAACTACCTTAATACCACTTTTTAAAGTTATACTTTGTTAATATTTAAGCCACACAAAGGAAGGGGTAGGGATATATTTGGTAAAAAAGGCACTGACCAAACACGACTACTTCCCAAGTTCTGCTCTCAGGTACATGACAGTGCACTTACAGCCATACTGACCAGTGTTAGCCAAACAGAATCTAAGCGCATGTACTTGCAGGATAAACATGTATTTACACACAGACAGTGGGGACAATGATTTAGACGTACTTTACATCTGTTTGTAAGGCATCACATTCACATTCAAGCACACTCAACGTAAGAGCAGTGCTATGGCCTCACTTCCGTTTATGACAGGGTGGGAAATATAAAAGACATTGCTCTGCCATCCTGCAAGCAGTCACCAAATCAGGGAAGCAGCTGACACTCTATAACAAAACTGGCTTCATGAAGACCTGTTAGGATTTTAATGCATTATAGCCCTGTCTCATTCCTCCCCATGTCCTTTATGCTACAATTTTACAGCTTCTAAGGGACATTTAAAGGAGATCACAGTATTTCTTTATTGTAAAATATCTACATTTAATCAGCATTAATGATTTTCATGCCTGATTAGAATACAGCTACAGATTATCATCAGGCTTAAAATAACCAGAGCTTGTGAATCAATTAACAGTTGTATCTCTTCTGGTTTTCCCACAAGTTTATTTGTCTCAAATTGTAAGAAGGAGCTGTTGTGCACATGCTGCAATTATTTTGTAGCGTAAAATGTTTCTAAAGAGATCCTGTAGTAAGAATACGCTACGCTATAGATCCTTGCCAAATTTCATTTCGAACAAATGAGCTGCTGTGGTTTTAATTATCTTTTCAATATATAACATACAGCCATCTTTAAAATTAGACATAACCAAGTAGGCACCTAATCCTAAAGGCACTCAGCATTACTGTACAGCACTGAGTATCCTGGAGAGAAAGCTGTTTGACAAAACTATTATCAGTAAATTGTTTGGTCTACCAAGCAGTTTCTATGTTTGCCATTTCTTGTGTGAATACTTCAACTCAAATTTTAATACAATAGACTTCGAAAAATGGCAGGCATTTAGTACGTAATATAAGTATCTGTGGTAAAGTTACACTCACCTGAAGATTCTTCCATTGTTGCCTTAGGTCCTGAGTTTTACTCTGAGCATTTCCGACCAAATCTGACACTTACACCCTAAGAAACTGCTTTGCTAGTACCTTCTTAGTTATAATGTCTGAGCTGCTTCATGTAGTTCAAACACCACTGTTCCTCACTCACATCAGGCCTCCTCCAAGTCAAAGCATGGATTTTCCACAACTGATTTCAGAGGAAAAAGAAACCATAGCCAAAACCCAAAACCAATATAGCCAAAGCCAAAACCTGAATACTAGATCAGATTTTCATACACGATTGGCCAACAGGATTTAGTTTAGGTGACAAAGACCTCTATTTATGCAAAACACATATCCATCTTCATGATTAATGACTTACTCAGGTGGGCAAGGCTCAGTGTTGCAGGCTCTTTGGTTTTCTGGAGGCTTACTGTCAGGGTCACAGTAATTGTTTTGTACAATGGAGTCGTCATCCAGCCTTTTACACACCACCTCTTGTTTCTGCAAACCTTAGGGTGACATGAAATACCATTAATTAATCATCCTGCTCTTCTACTTGTTGGGCAAAAGTGTATTTCACCTACTGATTACTAATACTACCATCCCACTTTAATCAGCTGAATGCTGCAGGAGTGAGAATTCCAATCAACTGAATGCCCCCTGACTATAATAAATCTTCTATTTTCCTTCAATTTTAAGCCACCCCACTGAGAGAGGATTTTAAATTGCTGTTGTATTCTAAAACAAAAGAAATATATTTATAGATCTACTAACAGATTGTTTTTATTTTTATATTGCACAAACCCCATTTTTTTTTTCTATCCTCCTAGTAAAAGACACTTAAATTTCCAAAGAACACATCACCAGATAGAATGTGGTCACACTTCAATGCAGAATTATTGTTTATGTGCTCTGGTTTAAAATAAACCAGCAATACTGGGAAGCAGTGCTGGATTTTTATACATGTTATCCTATAAACATTTTCTTCATTAAAATAATAGAACCATTATTCATTCTGAAAGATGCAGTTTGTATTTGTGAACATTCATTTTTTCTGGCACTCCGAGCTTCTCATTCACTATTAACTATCAACAGTGCAGTGTAGAACTGATTATTATTCTCAAAACATAAGGATGTATCACTGCCAAGGCAACATTATACAGTAGTATATTAGGCAGATTTTCTGATTATTAAAAAACAATATCTGAAGAAAGACATTAAAGAACCATTGACATAAAAAGAGTGCAGCTCAAAGTATTGTTGTAAAGAGTAGTACACATGGCCTCCTCCTCTCTTTTCTAGAATAAGCTGTATGATGTTTGCTAGCATAGAAAGACTGTGGTTCTGCTATTCATACACTGTTCTTACTGAACATGAGTAGTCATATACTGAAATAATAAGATTTTTGTACACTAAGAGTTGCAAAACCCTCTGAATCTTTCTTAAAAACTGAACAAATTATTTAACTTTTTACAAAAAGTGAAATGCATACAATTAAATAGAGATTAAAACACCCTGATTCATATATGTGCCAACTTGACAGCCCTCTCTTCATTTTAAGACAGGCTTTTTATATGAGGTAGATGTGCAATAATAAATTAATTACATAAATATGTTTTTCAGACACTAAACATCCCACTAAAAGCATGTAATTTCCTTCAACAAATATTTGTAGGTCTTTTGCTCATTTCAAACAAGCTGAATAACTTACCTTAGAATTGCTTCTTTTGTTATTCGTTATGGACAAGAATGAAATCTCCTACTTTGGTTCCTAAAATGTGATCTATAGAGAATTCAGGTATTTATTTCCAACAGTGAGTCAGGCCTTCATGCCTGAAGTTTGGGTCACAAAACATCCTCCTTGGCTATGAACAGAAGTTTCCCAGTATAGATACACATGAAATGTCTTCATGAAGTTACATGCAAAGAATACGGGGAAAATGGTCCTTTCCTGTGATTAAACCCCTTTCTTATTTTCCTGCCATCGGCCTCAGAAATCTTGCAACCCTGGCTGCACTGTGGTCCAGAACATTTATTTTAAAAAATCTTCCCTTTTCCTACCCTCTTAGATTGCTCAGTTCTTTATGGCCCACAGTTAAGAATACTCTGTTGGAAAATAAAATCAAAAAACTCCAAAACCAAACAAGTACACGCTGGGGGGAAAAAAAAAAAAACAACAAAAAACCCCCATTTTGCTAGATAGTTAGGTCCAGTTGGAACTGAGAAACAAATCATAAGCATGGGGGACACTCAAGGGCCTGAAGTACATGCCTCCACAGCTGTTGGTTGCTTGTCTTAACATACAGATAATCTCATTCGGACATTCATTCGTCAAGTATCAAAGATTTTAAAGATTCACATGAAGATGTTCCATTTATACCACTCACAGCACCTACTATTTCAATTACATGAATTAAAGTTGAAATTTAGTGAGATCTCGCACTATAAAGGCAACACCCAACTAGAAGTAACACCCTCCTCTTGCTGGGAAATAGTCAATGTAGTTCCTTTCATAAACTGCTCAAGTTCCACTTCAAGCACAGGTACATTTTTCTTCTCTGAACTTCTCCCCTGTGAGTACTATAAACATCACAATTTCCATTCTAGTTAAGAGAGAATTTACGTCAGCTCTGACTGATGCCTAAACATTCATCCTTTCTATCACAACCTGCCTTAATTCTCATAGCAGCTGATAAAACAGGCTCAGCGTTGCCTTCATAATGATATTTCCCTCAAGTATAACTGCTTAATAGTAATGTCTGCACACTTTAGAGTTACACATACCATTCTCACAAATATATTTATGGAATAGCATAGGTATTAATGTTATGAATTTCCCACTGGCATTAGACACATTTTCTTCTTGGCTTTGGCTAAAAAATGGCAGCCACAGTAAATTAATTTCTGAGGAGTTATGTAATAAGAAATTATTCTGAAGTACCACAAAGATAAAGTACCACTGTCTTCAGTTTTCAAAAAAAAATAAGTCAGATATTTATTGAATGTCAGTCAGTTAGCGTTATCACTTGTAAGAATGTATTCACTACTATTCACTCACACAGTGAAGAATCTTTAATCCATGTCAGGAGATTACTAATCCAGCATTTTGCCACGCAGTGCGTAAACTTGACATCATCGCTAACTAATCACATTGTTATTTTAAGTAAATTCTCAGAAAAAAAAGATCAGATCCTAATGTTAAGATAAACAGAAGAAGGAAGGTTAAAGAAACCATACCTCACTGATGAGCAAGAATGGCAAGCTAGTAACAACAGATAAGGAGAAGGTTCTCAATTTTTTTTGCCTTCATCTTCACTGGTAAGCTCTCTCCTCACACTTCCTGAGTTGGAGGATCAGGAGGTCAAATTGCCCCCCACTGTAAGTGAAGACAAGATTTGTAACCACCTGAGAAACCTGAACATACACTTCTATGGGAACTGATGAGATCACAGAAGGCCAGTTGCATACTGGGTCGCATGAAGAGAAATGTGGCCAGCAGGCTGAGAGGTAATTCTGCCCCTCTGCTCTGGTGAGATCTCACCTGGAGTGCTGCATCCAGGTCTGGAGACCTCAACATAAGACAGACACAGACCTGTTGGAATAGGTCCGGAGAAGGGCCACAAAAATGATCAGAGGTCCTCAAGGACCGCCCCTATGAGGGCAGGGCAAGAGAGCTGGGATTGTGCAGCCTTCAGAAGTGAAGGTTCCACAGAAACCTATAGTGGCCTTCCGGTACTTAAAGAGAACCTTATCAGAAAGATGGGGACAATCTTTTTAGCAAGGCCTGTTGCAACAAGACAAATGGTTTTAAACTACAAGAGAGCAGATTTAGACCAGATATAAGGAAGAATTTTCCTACAACGAGGCTGGTGAAACACTGCAACAGGCTTCCCACGCAGCTGGTTTCCCAGGCCCCATCCCAGGAGACATTCAGGGTCAGGCTTGATGGGGCTCTGAGCAACCTGATCCAATTAAAGACGTCCCTGCTCACTGCACAGGGGCTGGACTAGACAACCTTCAATGGTCCCTTCCAACTCAAACCATTCTATGATTCTATGAAAAATAAATGGAAAAAATAGAAATGGAGTTTTTACCCTGACAATAGCTACAACTTGACTAAATCCTTTGGGCCTTGAAAAAATCTTTTTCAGTTATCAATTCTTTCCTGACTATACGGTCTGTCTTAAAATAATCTATAAAGCACAGCTAAACAAGTTCATTTAAACTCCTGAGGGAATAATTACAAGCAGTTAGACAGAAACATTTTGGTTTCAAATCTACAGATTTAGTTTTATTATAAACATAAATATGCCCTCATGATAGGTCAACACAATTCTAATAGAAAAGAACAGTGGTTTAGTGACCATAATCTCCAGAGAACTGAGATGTTTTGCAGATTTCAATTCACAAATAGTCTCCATGACCTTCAGCAGCCAAATTTTAAATTACATGAAGCACATTTCATTCTTAAATTAAAATCGCAGGCATGTAAATGCTACATCTATTTTTAAAAGCAATTCCAAAACCTGTGGTTTGTGATTGCAACAGTTAATTATCAAGATGCCTGGACCAATACATAGTGAATCCTGCATCATTAAAACTAGTGCATGCTGGTTAACCCAGACATACTTTCTGAGCTCACTCATCAGATCACAAGATGTTCATCACAGAGCCAAACTTACATCTTCCTTGAGGACAAATACGTTTTATTTGTCTAAAGACAAATTCACCTCAGGGCACGAAAGAAAAATACAGTTGGCACCACTTTACAACAGTGATGACCATCAAGGAAAACTGGATGGTAATCAATTTACTTACACTGATCATTTCGTAAAAAATATTAATATCTAAGAACATTTAATTCATCTGGAGATGAACTGTAATAGTATAACTAAATCAAAACCAATGCTTAGGACACTTGGTAAATTCCAGATAATAAATGCTGGCATTTGTTGCCATTTACTGCTACAATTTACTAAGCATGGAAAATTTCTTTTAAAACGCAGGCACTTACTGGAGTTTATTTTAAATGTATAAAAAAGTAAAAACACACAGAATAAATTTTTTTTACTCCTTTGCTGATTTTTTTTAACACCATCACCATCATCTCACTTTTTTATTATGAATATTTACAGATCTAGGCAAAGTCACACACTTGCCCTTGGAAAGCTACAAGATAACATAAAAGGTAAGACAGGCATGAAAGTAAATAAACTACAATTCTGTGATGTGCAAGTGATATCTATCATCCTTTTCTACTTCAGCATTCAGCCTTCATTTTATTACTTCATATTTCTATGTATTCTAGTTTTTCATTTCTCAGACTTTCTCATTAAAGTAATCAGGTCCTTAAAGAAAATTCTATTGTCATCAACTTCTTCTAAGTTCCAGTAGATTGTTCACCCATCCATCTCTACTCAATTCCCTATGTTCTCTCCTCTCCCACTCTTCTCTGCACAGACGAAATTGCACAGTACATTCTGCTATTCTCTGGCATTGTTTTCCTGTAGTCTTGCCCAAATCTGCCACCAGCTAGAAAGATAAACTTTCCTTCTGGAAACTCTTGACTCAGAGCAGAATGCAGTGACCTTTCGGGGAAAAAGGGAATTAATATGGACAATATATGTAGCTTAGTTTCACACAGTGTTCCCAGAGAGGAAGAACTAGCTCAGATATTAAAAAATTGTATTTTAAAGAAATGTTTTTAAATATAGAAAATGCTGGTTCTAGTGTACAAAAAGCAAAGCTGCAATTCTGGATTTACAGTCCTAAGAACATATAGTAAGAGATATTCAAAATGAATTAAATTATATTCTCATCCTACATATGAATTCAGAAAAACAACAGAGTTGTCTGTTACCAGGCAAGCCTTTTTAACTACCTGGTAAATCTGCAGAATCTAGTTTTAGAAAAAAAAATAAGAAAATATAAAAAAAAACCACCTCAGACTTTGGAGACTTGATTTCTGCTTGGTTCATGGTAGAGTACATGATGCTCCCCGGAAGAGAAACTATGGAATATTTTGCTCTCTTCTCCCTCAACATGAATGATACTATTAACACACAGTTTGCAGTCTCTCAAGACTAACTGCTTTCTGCATTTTAGAGGCAGGGACACCAACCTAAACATAACTGTTTCATAAGTTTTAATTTATCTCCTAGATGACTCTAAGAAGAACACAGGGGCAGAGGAGGAATAATGTCTATTGTGGAAAGTGTCCATTTATTTCAGGTGCACTTTGCTTTACACACACATCATTCATTGATGTAATTCACTGCCTGCTTTCATAAATCATATCTATGTACATAATATCTATGTTTTAAGAGTCACAGGCTTGGTCAAATGATGCGTAATGCAGATAGTCAGTCTGATTTAGAGAGAACTGGACTCAAGAAGTGTGGGGTGGACACGAACTAGCCTGTAACAGCCTCAGAGAATGGTCCCTTCTCAACTCCTCCCTGTTTCAGAGAACAGCTATAACTACAGAAAACTTTTAAGACTTCACAGTCATCCTTAATTCTGTCTTCTCTTGGCTTCTAAATACTTGTTAATTTGATGTTCTTTTAAGACAGTTTTCTAAGTGTTACACCTAGACAAAAAGACATAACATCAAAATACAGAGACGTCCAAAATTTAGATTTGCCTACAGCTTTGACGTAAAGCCTATGCTTTGATATAAGAGTAAATATGGCTCTACATCACCTAGAGTTTTCATGGATCAAATATACTGATCAAGTCTTTATCAGTACATGCACTACAATTGAGCTACACCAACTACAGTAAGAGGCAGGAAAATGTTGATGCCTTTGACTTGTTCACAGTTTCTCCCAAAGTCACTATGCAATTCTTTTTACCTCATACATAATTAAAAAAAAATTCTACACTAATACTCCTCACATTTTATATCTTATTACCCACTGATGTAGAGCAAAATATCTCTTCTAAGGACAGAGTCCAAATAAATAGAAACTCACTAACAGAATTATAATGAATCTTACAGAAATAAACAAAACCATGCAGTGGTTTAATTTCAAAAAGTTTTCCCAATAACTAGATTTATATTAGCCAAATTTTCCTGCTACTGCCTCTGTCTCTACAACCTTTGTCTCCCTTTTCTTTCTTCCTGATTCAGTTTCTTTTTAGAATTGTGTCTTCTTTTGGCATATGGCAAAAGGTGTTTCATAAACTAGGGGGAATAGCAGGTACTCATATGGAGGAAGCAGATAAAGGTTTTAACATGAATTACAGCTACAATGAAATATGTACTCCCTAGGCACAGAGCTCAGTGAAAATAAGTGACCATAGTAAATGTTTTAACCTAGAGAAGTGCCTACTCTTTCAGAGCAAATTATTTTTCCTATTGTATATATGTCTGTGAAATGACAATGAGCAGCATGACAGAAGTTTCATGGCTAAAATCTTGTCTCTACCTAAATCATTGGGAGTCTTCCCATGACTTTAAAAAGATGATTAACTCACTGCCATCATAAAAATAGGATCTAGCAGTACTTGTAAAGTTCAGATACTCAACAGAACTGGTTCTTTTTAGCTCACTCTAGGACAATTTGGAACCATCTTCTTCAATGATCTAGGCACTTCCTCTCTTTATGCTTCTTTAAAATGTTCTTTTTTCTACCAAACTCACTATTACTAAAATAGTAAAGCAATTTTTCACCCAGGAATCCAACAAATGAACAATAAAAATATTGGAGAAAGCTGGCAAGTTCCTCTATTTTGTTTTAAAACTTTCTCTATTCAGCACCACAGAAGAGAATTTGTGCTGTCCTTTGTGTATTACGTATGGCTAAGCAAACAGCTGTATTTAAATAGCAAACAACTAGTAACAGCCACAGCAGGTTCCGGCAGAAAGATAAGTCATGATCATTCTAAACATGAATACCTCCAGAAGCCAGGAATAATAATAAAAATAAAATTAAAATAAAAAAGGACAAATATTTGGTCCAAAGTTTCTTTATAAAAATACGGTGGCTTCCTCTTGCTATGGGCAGTGCATAATGCAGTAGAAAACTGAAATTCTGAGGTGGATTTGAAGCACTCTCCCGTATCTTCTGAAACAGAGGTTATGTTGGGCAACTCCAGAGAGAAGAAAGATACTGTTCACACAGCACTTCTACTCACCAGTTCTTGCAGCAGCAACGGTGTTGGCTTTGAAGGAAGCCAACTGTCCTGCTCTCCCAGCCAGAGGTAAAGAATTGCATTGGTGGCCACTAGAGGGAGGATTAGGAATAGAGTAAATTGTGGGCAAAAGGCACCCATGGTGAATCACATGGGACAACCTACGAATCCCCACTGCCGCCAAAGGGCAACGATTCTCAGATAATGCTATGGACTGGGAAGTGTAATCCAGTTGTTATCATCTGCTACAAAGGAGTGCCAGTATGCATCCTAAACGTTGGTGGCTGGAGGATAGGAGGACTGACTAGGATCATGTGAAGCATACCTACAAACGCACAAAGACACATCCCTTTATTTACAGTTGCTTTATTTGCTTTCTGGGTTTTATTCTCCTTACTTCAAACTTCTGATGTCCTTTATCAAGAAAGTTCCTGTGAAAAGCAAACATACCAGCTTCAAGAGCATCTCAGAAGAAGCATCAGCAGAGACACACACGTGGTGCCAAGATACACTGTATTTAATAAAAACATCTGAACATATTAAATGTACTTAAAAACAACAAAATTCTTTGTGATAAAATGAATACTCTTTCACTAAATTAAGTTTTGAGGCATCTCTGAAACAAATGTTTTCCATTAGTTACCTAGATAATTATGTAGTAACGTGCATCTTGCAATTCAGTTTACCCTGTACCTTGACTGCCTGGTGTCTTACCTCCAGCACAAGTGGCAGAACATTCTGACCAGGGCAGATGATTCCATGCAAAGCCAACCTCATTGTCTCCACTGCCAGTGCGAGAGATGGGAACATTGAATTTATATCTTATACCCAAATTTTGTTCCTGTAGCAGAATCTGTAGTTGAAAACAACTGGTTATACCATTAAAACAGGCAAGCAGAGGGCAACTACAGTGACATTTAATCTAGGTACGTGCTGTTTCTTGTGGAAAAGGCAAAGGTAATAAAGGAAGCCATAGTAATTCTCTCAGGTATTCCTAAAAGAATTTGGACTAACTTTTAAAACGTATACAAAAGAAAAGTACTACTGTCTAAGGTGAGCTTTGTCTTTTTCTCCCCCTTAACATGAGTTTATAACTTCTGTCACAAGTGTTCTAAAAAGCTAGTTGTCATAAAATTAATGTCTTAATAAAAATTAACTTGACAGCTGAATGATTATGTGAGGTCAAAGTTGGTTAACTGTACAAACACCAGAAGCCCTCACTGAAATCTTGTGAGGAGCTACCCACAGAGCAGGTTGGACCCTATCTCTGCCCTTGTTTGCATTTCTAGTGACTGTAATAATAGTAATACTAGTAATAGCAACAGATTGTTTTGCTGAGGCCATTGTTTTCTCCTAAGGCAATAGTCAAGACTATTAGCTTGGTGGAATCACACCTGTAATTCCTTTAAAGAAATACCAGAACTCTCACTGCAGCCATACGACTGCAGGTGATACAGATGGAAGTTTAACAGTCACCATGAGTTTTTGTCTGCCCTCACTGCTGAACTGCACTTCCATGTACCACCTGTCCAACACTAGCCTTTAACTCTCTATCAAACTTCTTCTTTCTGGTGCTAATAATATATTTCATGTTAGATGCAGTAATCTGGCACATCTTAGAGCTACTTTTCTCATCTTCTTCAACCTTCTGAAATATTTTGCAGAGACACACCTGCCTATCTCCATTGGACAAAAGAGCAGAGAACGTCCAGTAAGAAAGTCACTGGCACTAACTGAAGAGAAAATGCAGTATAATTATTGTGTAACTGATTCTATATGGACTCTCCAGCTTATGCACACCTACAGAAGAAAAAACAGGATTCAGGTGTTAACATGGGTAAAAATATGATATTCTTCCTGTTGTAAGAGTATACTTCACACTCAGGCCAGGTTTAAAACCATTGGCATCCACAGTACACTTAGGAATTGTCAAGCTGTATCTCAACACTGCCATGTATCATGAGTATGCAGAGATAAAGTGTACATCCTATCTACCTACTTTTTCAACTATCATTATTCTGAATGAAATTTAAAAGAGATGGGTCATTTTCTGTCAGATATCCTGGGGCTCTTCTGACTTTATCCCTGTTTCATCACATGTGCCAATCAGTTTGAAAAGGTAGAAAGCTGTGTTAAAACAGAAAAGCAAAGTCCTAGCTATGCAGACTGTACACTCTTTGAAAACACATTTTCATTTCATTCATGAGTTTGTGTTTTCTCAGAACACACATACATATTTCACATTTTAGACATATATTAATTATTGCTTTACCATGACTATGAGATTTTCTGAAGTAGGGCCTAGAGCTTCCAAAGACTCTGGTTCATCTGTTGGCCTCTTGTAATGGAAAGCTGTTCCAGCAACATCAAACTTCCTTGGCCAGTCAATAGTCCAGGCACCATTAATATAGTAGTCATCTTCTTCAGATTTTAAAGCTTAAAAAAAAATACAAGCCACCTAAAAATTGGAAGTAGCATTTATAATGGAGAAGCCACTGCAAATTAATTTACTACTCTGTTAGAAGGATGTGAGCTTCAGCTCAATATCATTATTTTTCCAAGCAATATAAAGCCTTTTCTCTAGCCCTGGTCAAAAGACCCCTCATGTAGTTTGACAATACTGTCTCTGCAATAAACTTCAATGTTTAGGTATTCTTTGCAGATGTCAAAATGCAGATGCTATATGGAACAAAACAGAATGCCTCCTGCAATATGCAATATATCTTCAGTTTTAAAATTAAGCCCATGCGCAATGTATGCTGTTATACATAAGACGTCTTAAATGTATAATCAATTATTAATCGAATATTCAGAATAAGAAGTTGGAGCAAGAGATAGGTATCTTAGTTAATATACAGGGGGGAAAAAAGAGAAAGAACATCAAGTTTGACATAGTGCCAATCAGCTTTTGCTTTGTTGCCTTTGTCCACTGGGTTTTTTTCCTTCTTAAAGCATAAATCCAAGATATTTCTACTACAAAACCAAACACTAGGTACTTAATCCACTAAAACATTTTATTAATCCTAATTTACAGCCTTAAACCATAAAAGTACTGTAAACAAAACAAACTTGTTACCTAACCAACCAATTCAGGAATTCAGGAATTAATATTTTATGTTTTATTAATAAGTTTCTAAATATCAAACTAATTTTGTATCTTAAGGTGAATATTGCATTAATTAGATATTGATTTCTTGACTTATAAGGTGAATATGCTGTTAATTGGATATTGAGTTCTTAAAGACTACCAAGTTATTCAGCATTCTTATTTACCTCAAATAAAACATGTTCTCAGAGGCAACATGCTAGCTGGAGATACATGATCAAGTTTTTTTCTCAATAACATCTGTGTGAACAGATGGTTTACCTTAAGCAGGGAAATTGTCTCAATGATGCTCGAATTTTCTAAAACAGATCAGACATCATTATATGAGCAGGAGGCAGTCAGAGAGGCAATACTGTTCTTTTGGTGACAGCCATATTCAGCAGGGATTAGCAACCATTTTCATCAGCACCATAACGTCTGAAAAGGAATGTCTTTCTGTGGCATGAATCTTACTCCATTGACTTCCCTGGATTTACTTTGGGAACACTCCTGTGCTTTGACTGAAGAAACAAGCTCTGACACATTCCCTTATCTGGAGTTCTCAAAGTAATTCAGATTCATTATTGTCTATATAGGTTTTTTGTGGTACAAAATGTGACTATAGGAGAGCAAGACAAATTGCAAGCAGTACTCCACTAAAAGAAAGTAACAGTACTTGACTGTTTATCTATTTTACATGCATATATGAAAGAACTGTGTTACAGCCAAACACTAGTATTTTGTTTTATCAGTTTTCCTGTTTCCACGTAGCTGAAATTTCCATCCATCCTGCTTTTACAAAATCTAGCTTAATTAAAAGAAGGCTGCAAGGTCTCCCAAAGCTGCACAGTTGCATAATGCTATTAGCACATGAGACAGAGGAACTAATTAACATCCTAATCAAATCATTTATGAGAACTTGGAAAGGCAGGAAGCCCACAGAAAATTAGCAGGGAAGACCCTGTTGCATAAAGGGTATATATACAATGGAAGATGTCACCCTTGATCAAGCCATGTAAGGGAATCTAACAGCATTACTTAACACAATTTTTTCAACAGCTCTGAAAACAGGCAATTTTGTTGCTGGGTTATTTGCTGGACAGATCACGTTAACATTCTAAGTTTGTGCAGCTGCAGAAATGTTCTTTTGCTGCCACAACACTACAAGTGATAACAGTGCAGAAGTGATCAGCCAGAGGCAAGGAGAGGGAGGACAGGTGCTGCTTGCGCTAACTGAATTGCCAAATGTCTAACTATAGCATAAATTTGAGGCCAGGGCTTGAAAAAGAACTGGATCTTTATTTAAGGAACCATGCCACGTTTGTTGCAAGTTAGTTTCAAAGTCTGCTGACTGAAAGGAACAAAGAAGAAACTCTGAAGACAGTGTGACAGCTACAGAGGAGGGCTGTGTTTTTCAATTTTGTTATATACTCCCAAACGGAAAAAACCCGATTTCTTAAGACTGTGGTCATGTGTTTGGCAGTAGTGCTCATAAGACAAAATATAGAAATATGTGTAAATGGTTATTTTCTGCTGAATCAGTTCTCCAATTTAGTTCATGGGCTGGCCACACAAACAGTTGTCCTGGAACAATAGAGGGAACTCCATGAAGACAGGGAAGGACCTGTGAATGTAACACTGACACCAAAAAAATATCCATAAAACAATACCCTTGAGGTATTTATTCTAGAGAATCATAGAACTGTTTGGGTTGGAAGGGACCTTAAAGATCACCTAATTCCAACACCCCTTCCATGGTCAGGGACACCTCCCACTAGATCAGGCTGCTCAGAGCCCCATCCAGCCTGGCCTGGAACATCTCCAGGGAGGGGGCTTCCACAGCTTCTCTGGGTGACCTCTTCCAGTGCCTCACCACCCTTACAGAAAAGGATTTCTTCCTAATATCTAATCTAAACCTACCTTCTTTCAGTCTGAAACCATTACCCCTTGTTCTATTTCTACACTCCCTGATAAAAGGTCCCTCCCCAGCTTTCCTGTAGCCCCCTTCAGGTACTGGAAGCCTTCTCTTCTCCAGGCTGAACAACCTCAGCTCTCTCAGCCTGTCCTTCTAGGGGAAATGCTCAAGGACCACTCAAGCAGGTCCATGTCTTTCTTACACTGGGTGCCCCAGAGCAGAACACAGTACTCAAGGTGTGGTATCACAAGACCAGAGGGGCATAATGAGTAATAAACTCATTTTTAACTATCATTGTGCTTGTATAGTTCCATGTGCTTGTATAAGGGATCAGCTTTCCTTTCCACAGACACTGGTGATCCTAAATGAGTGATCTGGTTTTCACTCACAGAACAAAACATCCAACCACAAAATAAAATGGTCCCTATGACTTAATAAGACTGTTTTTCACTCGGATACAATGGCACCTTTAAATTAGCGAAGGAGAGGAATCCCCCATTTGTGTAGTCAGGACTTCTGTGGCATGAAGCAACATAGTGAGGAGAGAGCCTGAAACTCAGGAAACTACTCGAAATTGTGACAAGCGTATAATAATACTTTACATTTTTAGATCTGTGGTCAGATTAAATTCCAACGAAATTGGTTCTTTTTATATTATTTTAAATTAAGCCCCAGATTTACATTTTTCATTCCTTTTATAGAGATGTTGCCAATCTGAATACTTTTCCCTATCACCTTCCCCTGCTTATAAAACAGAGGAATAACAAAGTTAATTGCAGTAGCTAAGAGTTACCTTCTTTGTTCTGTTTCTCAGCTGTCCACAGAATAGTTCTAAGCAGAAAATGACCATGATAGGATGCATTGTATGCCTCTCTCCCACCACCTGTTTGAAATGTCAGTATGGGATATATGAGCAACCTTATCTGCAGTATATTTTGACATGTGTGAAGGGCCATGGGGAGCGTGATGCTGAAAGAATAATAAGGACTTTACTGATGGAGTAGTGGTGTTATGCAGATTCAATCTCCCTGCAGAATGGAGGCAGACTGATTATCTGCTGAATTACAGAAGTGTGGGGGCAGGCAGAAAGAGAAGTAGGCATCCAACAGTAAAAGTTACCATTTTATCAATACAATCAGTTTAGAAATTAATGTACCTAGAAGGAAAATTGTCCTTTTAACTCACACTTAAAGTTATCATAATCCCTTCCACGTTTATGTTAATATATATGTCAACCACACAGAGCACAGACTGACAAAAGTAGCCTCAACAGCGGCTGTTCAGCCTAAACAAGTAATAGTGTTTGGTAGTGTTAATCTCTTAGTTTGCTGTACAACTAATCAGGTCTCTAATCTATTTTTTTACTAAGAAATGGTGTTCTTGCACTACTGCAAACTGACTTCTATGCAAATCAGCATATAGACACTTCTAAGAAACACATGATGTATTGAGTTTGATGAAGCTAGATTTGTACAAATCAGTATTAAAAAAATAGACAGAAAATTTAATACAGTCTTTAAAAAAGGAATAACAATCCGGGGATTTGGATCTAATTCTGTGCTTTACAACAGGCTTCTCGAATTATCTCAATAAGCACCTAGGTTTTTTGCACCTCATTCTCCTTATCTATAAATCAGGGATGACATCAAGTCCCTACAACACCACAGCACATAAACATTGTGGAATTAGTACATTAAATTCTCTTAAGAAGACAGTATTGTTAGCACTTAGGTAACTAAGTTGGCTGTTGATAAATAATCACTCCAAGAACATAATCATGTTTTAAAACAGTATAATCCTCCAGGGTCAGTGATTTCCCAGATGGAAGACAGAATGGGACAGTAGATCACCTAAGTGTTCCTAACACACTTCATCTCAAGTTTAACCCTGTAACTATAGCGAAGTTGACCTGATTTTGCACCTAGTGGACAATGAATCTCATGTATTTCACTAAATCCATTCAAAGGAATATACATCCTAACCAGCTGCTGCAACTCTCTGAGGGCAACCTAATATTAACAGCTAATAATTCCCTCTGCTGCTTCTACTTTGTGTCTGGTTTGTCTAAACCAGAAAACATATCTTCATATCACAATGTAAACTCTGATTAACAGGCTGCTATTTAAACCATGCTCTTACCAATGTAGTTCTTTGACATCGCCACTTCTCTTATTTCAATGTGCACAGAACCTCTTGGAATCTGAATCACTTCCATATAGCCTATAAGAGAAAGGTAAATTTTTTCTGTCATTGTTTACATTAAGCAATATTAGTCATTAAACTAACTATTCATACATTATTTACTATAAAAAATAGTATGAGATATGGGATTCAGATGTACTTGAACATTTTCTTTCATGTCACATAAAGGAAAACATTTTAGATTTCATACAAAAATCTGAAAGAGATAGCAAGTCAGGCATTCCTTTTTTATGGGCTAATAAAGTCTTTTCAATAGTGTATCATAAGCAATTAACATATAAAATGACCTTAGGATTATAGGAAAATTAAGGTTGGAGAGGACCTCAGACAGTCATTTAGTACAACTTCCTGCTACAAGCAGGATCAGCTAGGAGATCAGACCAAGTTACTCAGCCTTGTATCTTGCTGAGTCATGAAAAACTCCAAAGATGGAACCTTTACGGGCAACCGGATTCATTGCGGAACTGCCTTGAGGAAAAAGCTTTTCCTTCCATTTGGCCAGCACCTGTCTGGTTTCAATTTACAGTCATTGTCTCTACCCACCACTGTGAAAAGTCTGGCTCTGCCTTCTCCATAACCTCCTCAGAGGTATTGGAAGGCTGATACTAGGTTCCCCAAAACCTTCTCCAGGCTAAGGAAGGCCAGTACTCTCAGCTTCTCCTCACAGAGTGACAAGCGCTGCAGACCCCAGTGATCACTGAACTGCCTCACTGAACTGAACTCATTCCAGTGCCTCAGTCCTTTTTCCACATTGAGGAGCACAAAACTGGTAACTCTAAGATTGCAACACTAATACTGTCTTTTTTAAGCTAATCTTTAAACTAATTGCCTGTGTATATTTCCTGGGTTCTTAATAAAATGAACTTAAGAGACATTTCTGAACTCATTCTATTCTAAAATTTCATGTATGACTAAGTACTAGATTCTGCCATACACATTAAAATCATACACAACTCTACTTACTACACCACCAAAACTAACAATTTTTAAAAATCTACCGTCTTCTTTTTAAGTCCATCAAGGACCAAAAAACCTAAATACTCAGTAATGAAACATACCATTGTATTTGAGACAAATCGAAACTAACACAGAAAAAGGAAACAACAAGGCAAAAGGATCAAAGGGAATGACCAATAGCAATGCCATGCTGGAAATCATTGAAGTAGTGTTATTTGTTAAAGAGTCATAGAACCAAAGAATCACCGAATGGTTTGGGTTGGAATGGACCTTAAAGATCTAGGCCCAACCCCTCCTGCTATGGGCAGGGACACCTCCCACTAGACCAGGTTGCTCAAAGCCCCATCCAGCCTGGCCTTGAACACTGCCAGGGATGAGGCATCCACAATTTGTCTTAGCAACGTGGTAGAATGGACAAATACGTGCATACCTCCTCTGGGCAATGAATCATTGAAGAAACCTTCAATGGCTTCACATGTGCTCCCATCTCCTCCACAAACACGGCATCTATCTTCCTTGGCATCAGACCCCAAAATATTATCACAACCTACATGCTGAGAACAGATAAGAAAAAATGTTTTAACAGGACAATGGTCTTCAACCACCATATTCATCATTTTTTTGAAGTTTTTTTCTCAAGTTTGAGATATTCAATTGTTCTTCTTAACTACTCTGGTTTTGATAGCTCTTACTGTAAGTGAGTTTTCACTTGCTAGAGAAAGAAAATAAAAAAGAACAACCCACATATTGGGTTGTTACCAAATCTTGATTAAAAAGTACTTTGTATTTCTATGATGACTTTCAGGAAGGGATCTCACAGCATTTTACAGACAGTGTAATTACTACAGTTATCAACAGGTGATTAGTGATGTTTTTATTTAATATTACAATATCTGTGTACCATCTATATTGCTTTGTTAACGTAAACATTTGATGTGTGTTCCTTAAACATTTGTGCAGCATAAATACTATTATTGTTCCCAAACATATTTAGAGCTTTATAGACCATATTTCCACATCCTTCAGACAAAACTTGCAATTATTTTCTTAAGTTTGAATGTAAAGTGTAAATGACTTCACTGTAAGAAGGAATGCAGAATGAAATTTAGTAAAAGGCTGAATTATATGATGTATTAGGTAGGATTCAACAGCCTTTGGAAAAAAGAAGCATATATAACTAACTATAAAAAGCATATTACATTTCTGATTATCTGCTTGAGAAATCTATGCATAGTGAATAGTTAACTCCCCTTAACTTACTGATTCAACTTGATTACAAAACTAAAGAAAATAGAGACAAGGTGTGTCCTTAAAAAAAAGAAGAGAATGAACAGGTAGGTTGTAAACAGAATGACCAATTCTGTTTGCAGCTTGCCAATTTTTTCCAAGATTTCTGCAAAAATGGAGGCAGTTACATAATCTTCTTTACTGCCTAGCAATATGATCTACCATGTTGTAAGCAGGTAATACATAGGTTCTAAGAGAAGTTAAAATGCTTTAAATTAATTGACAAAATAGTATTATTCTAACCATGCCTTTCTGATTCACCAAGAAGACAGAGGCCCAACTTTATCACATAGTTCATTCCCAACTAGAGATTTAGTTTCATTATTGGTTTTAAAAGATTTCTCAAAACTATCAGCATCTTACGTATAAAGTACAGCAGAATTGCACAGGTTTTTTCTTGTGGGTTTTTTGGGGTTTTCTTGTTAGTTTACAAACACATGGCTAATGCTTTTGATCTTACGTTATTATGCTAAATTGAAACAGCAGTGGGATGCATGTAACCAAAAATATGCCACAAACCTCCAAGTCTCTTAAAATTCATGTAATGCACTTCTACAGCAATCTTACAAGATAACCAGGTTTCTAGTAAATGGCAAACACTTGTATCATATACTTTTTCCTAGAACTATAGAGCACTAATGAAAACTTTCTGCCTCAATTAAGAGCAGAATTAATTGCAACAGGATGAACTAGTTAGAAAGAAACAAATTAACAGGTTCACATTTATTGTTTTTCAGTCTGAGTGGTGTTCTAATTGGAATGATGGAACAGGCCTTGGAATAGGGCAATGAATCTCTTAACCTCCCGTTGCCTTTTGCACTGAATCTTCAACAGAAACCATAGAGTAAGATTAAATCAGAAAAAAAAATGAAAGATTCTATGAATGTCTGTGAAAAACTATTGAAATTGATCTGTCTCATTTATGCAATGACTATCCTTTTGTGTCAATCTTACTCTTTTATTAACAACTTGACCTGTCAACAGCCTCACTTCACATAAGTAACAAGTGCCATAATTAAATGTAGCAGACAGCAGATACAAAAAGTAATCTAGAAGTACTTGATAAAACATTTGTAACCTTGCATTCTCCATTGATACAGATATCCAGTGAATCAGCATTGCACTGAGTCCCATCTATTACTGCAGGAGCACGTTCAGTGTAAAAATTATATCCCTCAGCCAAGCAGTTTAGTGCACATGGTTTAACCCCACCTGGACAACAAAAACAAATGAAGAAAAAATCCACAACAGAAGTCTTGAAAAATTAACAATTAGTTAAACATAGATATGCATAAACAGATCCAAAAATTACAAACTTATCTCATATCTGATATTCATAATGTATACACTTTATTGAAAATTCCCTTTATTGATTTCTCTATTTGATGCTTCTTTCTTACAAAAGAATATTTTCCATAGTAAATATGTAAAGGTTGGCTGGCTCCATAAGGATTCCATTAAGTTAACATAAACCTAGTGATCAGTGAATAATTTAAAATAATAAGGATATCACTTCTCTATTTGAAAGATGTAACAACAAAAATTGAAATCAGGCTATTTCAATTAGGAGTTTAGTCTTATTGAATCACATTACAGCTCGGACCATGTGATCACAATGATCCTTTTAATCTAAAAACTATGAGTACAGTCATTCAAACTGAAAAAAAAAAACCCAAACAAAAAACATAAGGAAGAAGATGGACTTATTTGCTCAGGGCTCAAAACAGAAGTAAAAACAAAATAATACAATCTACAAATATTGAATGACAGAAACATAAGTAAACCTGATTAAACTGTCTCAAAGAGAAAAAAAACCACAATCGCCTTCTCTGCTGCAAAAATACCATTTTGCTGCACAGTGCAACTATTTATAATTCAATTACTGAAGTGGTCTTTGGAGAATCCTCTAAATCTTTTTACTCCTTTTTCCTTCTCCTAATATTTTGACCTCAAGAAAGAGAAACATCTTGTGAGATTGTTTTTTACACTGAACCATCACTAGCATGAAAGATCACATCTGGATTCTAGTTGTAGCGCTACTGCAGGTGAAGTGCCCTGAATTTTTAAAGTGGAGGCTCTAGAGTGATGTCCACTCACCTTCACAGTAGAACAACTCTACCAGAATAGAGACAGCTCTTCAGCAACATTTTTCAGCAACTGACAAAAAGTAAAAGCTTAGCAAACTTAGCTCATTATATTTTAACTGAAACATCCTATTTACAAACATCACTCTCAATAAAACAATTACATAACTCTGAAGACTTCACATGTGATAACATTTTTTGCAAAACTAACCATTACCTCCAGTGTAGGGTTTCCAGTTATAATACTTTCCCCGGAAAGGCATATTGTCAAAATCCGCACATTGCTTTTCTCGAAAATCACGGGCCCCTGAAGGACACGGCTAAAATAATAAAGACAAAAAGAAAAGTCTAGTTCTTCCACGTATCAACATAAAAGGAAATGCTTATATACCTATACAGCAAACATAATCATGCAAGAGCCCTGGAGGTGGTTCTGTGCTTTATCTCATGGATTTTATTTGAATCCCACTTTCTGGCTTTACAGTTGATCTATCTATTTTGAAATCTTAGGCTGTCATGAAGTAACTGAAGTAATTTAAACAAAGGTAAGTGTTACATAACAGTTTCCATAAAACTGGTCTATTAGAATCACGTCAAACTATGCTTCAAAAGCAACCCATCAGCTACTTCCTTATAAACACACATTAAAAACAGCTGAAAATATTAAACAAAAATAATTTTGTTAAGAGCTGTGGGCTCAGTTGTACTGTACTAAGCAGCTGTATTGAGATGTGTTAATAAGACATCATGAAAATAATTAAAACAATTTCTAGAAAGCTGTATTATCCCTGCTTACTTGTAGCCTTGACAAAAGCATTAAGGCTGAGAATGAGCTCTGATTTTTACCAGTTTCCGAGCTTGAAAAAACAAAAACTGTCTTCATTTAGATTTTCTATATTTTGCATTATTAATTACAAAACTGTAAAGTATCATTTTTACTTGTAATAAGGGCAGATATAAGTGAAATTCACCTGGGAAAGAATTATAGGAGAAATAGAATTCTTTGCTATTTGTCACATTGTTCACAAGCATGTTCAAAATAATACTAACAACTTATCTCGAATATACCCAGATACTAGATAGGACATTAAACGTTATCGATGTTTAAGTATCTGCTGAAATGTCAAGCTTCATCAGAAAAAAGTACTTGAAACACAGAGTAAAATAAATTTTAGAATGAAAGAGAAAATAATTTGTTTGACAGAAATGAGAAGTGTTGATAAACATTACAATTTTATGAGCAACTGAAGAGACCATTTTATGGCAGTTTCACTTGTCTTCCTATGTATCAAAGCCATTGAGCATTGTTCACGAATCTGAAATGCATTCAAGTGAAAGAGTCTCTACAAACATGGATGATAAAAATGCACTGCAAAATGCAAATGCTAACATGATAATCATGATTCTCAGTATATACAAACCAAGCTCTTATAACAGCTAGCCCTTTGCAATATGATACAGAAACTTGAAAATTTTTCTCCAATTTTGAAGCTCTTGCAACATAAAATAGTAGACATTAGTGTTTAAATCTTAAATTATCTCTCTAAATCACTCTATTAAGATTCTTCTAATTAAATACACATTTTAATAGTAAAAAATAATTTTAAAAGGTTTTTTTTAACATTAACACAAACTATATATATTTGTGTCATATTCTTTAAGCACTATCAGTTTTGAACCACCTCAACATAGCTACAGCTTGAGTCTGAATCTCTTGGATACTGGTCATTACACCTCGTTCTTTAATCCCACTTGCTTAGGTACTAATTTACAAAGCTGGTATTTTAACTTGCACCAAGTTCCCCTTACAAAGTAATTAATTAATTAATTAATGGAGAAGAGGAGACTCAGAGGCGACCTCCTCACTTTCTACAACTATGTGAAGGGAGGGTGCAGTCAGGTGGGGGTCGGGCTCTTCTCCTGGGCAACCAGTGACAGGATGAGAGGGCACGGCCTGAAACTGTGTCAGGGGAGGTTTAGGTTGGATCTCAGGAAACACTTCCTCATGGAGAGGGTGCTCAGGCATTGGGATGCACTGCCCAGGGAAGTGGCAGAGTCACCGTCCCTGGAGGTGTTTAAGGAGAGGCTGGATGTGGCACTCAGTGCCGTGGTCTAGTCAATGTGTCATAGGCTGGACTTGATGATCTTAGAGGTCTTTTCCTGCCTTCCACCACCCTACCAAAATACTTTCGCTAAAGTTACACTGGAACAAAACAATAAAATATGAAGATCAGTAAAAAAAACCCGTGCTATCTGATCTTTAAGCTGTAGTCTTACTTCTCATCTGATAGTGATCTTGGATGTATTCTGAGGCAATAATATCACTTCATGAATGATCTGGATAATGGGGAAGCGTACACCCTCAGCAAGTTTGCTTGGTAACACAACCAAGGAGGAGTGGTTGATAAGCCAGAGCATTGCGTCACCATCCAGAGAGACCTTGACAGACTGGTTCCTCCACACAGGAATCTCATGAAGTTCAAGAAGTGGTGCGAAGTCTTGCACCTAGGGAGGAATAACATCATGTCCTAACACATGCTGAGGGCCAATCAGCTGGGAAGGGGCTTTGCAGAAAAGGACCTGGGGGCCCCAATGGACAGCAATGTGCTCTTGAGGCTAAGGCGGCCAATGGTATCCTGAGCTGCAACAAAAGTGCAAATAGCAAGTTCATGGGGTGATTTTTCCCCTCTACTCAAAACTGGTGAGGTCACACCTATAGCATTGTGCTCAGCTCTGAACAGTCAGCTCAGAACAAGGGAGACATGGTCATACTGGAGAGAGTCCAATGAAGGGCCGCAAAGGGCCTGGAGCACCCTGACTATGAGAGAGCTGGGACTGTTAAGCCTGGAGAAGAGAAGGCTCAGGGGCAGGATCTCACCAGTACGTACAAATACTTGAAGGGAGGGTTTAAAGAGGATGGAGCCAGGCTCTTTCCAGTGGTCCCCAGCAATGGGACCAGAGGCAATGGGCACAAATGGAATCCTAGGTTCATCCTGAACATCACAAAATTTTTTTTTACTGTGAAAGTGACTAAGAACTTGTACAGGCTGCCCTAAGAGGTGGTGGAATTTCCCATCTTGCAGATACTCAAAATCACTTGGACGCAGTCCTGGGCAACCTGCAGGAGGTCTGAGCAACTGGGGCTGTTTAAGATGACATTCAGCGGTCCCCTTGTAAGCAAACTAGTCCTTCTTAGGGGGCTGGTTAGCTCAGTCAGTTGAGCATGGCACTAACAAGGCCAAGGTGGTGGGTTCGATTTCCCTGTGTTGCCTGATCTAGTCGAGAGGTGGCGTCCCTGGCGACAGGGAGGCTGGATTAAAATGATCTCTAAGGTCCCTTCCAGCCTAGGCCTTTCTATGATTCCATGATTCTTTTACACTATTAAATACCAATTCAGCTTTTGACACAATTTAAACGGCTAAAATCACTGTATCCTCTTATGTCCCTGAACATAGCTCTGTGGGAGCAAAGCCCTTCATAAAATGTTCCCGCTTTCCTGATATTTAATGTTTTTTGCAGTCCTGCAGTATAAATCCTGGTTTCCTATACTGCAAGTACTATTAGATTAACTTCACAAACTAACATACCAATGATATAAAATCTTTTATATAACCCAGTGTCTTTGAAAATGCAGATCCCTCAAGGCACAGGCAGATTTGGTTACCTCTGCAATAAAAAGTGTCCATATTACTGGTTAAGTCCGCTCAGTGGATGCTGACAAGTGCTAGCCCTCATCTCCTGACCTTGTTCTTTGTCGAAATCATTAGTTTGAATATAGTTTTCAGGAAGGCCTTCTGAAGACTGTGGTTACCAAATGGTAGTCTTGAAATCTGCAACACTCTAACCTGAAGCATAAAACGCAACTTGTCAATATAGTTTAGGGGCAGACCTGCCGCAAAGCAGCCCTGAGGAGAAGGATCTTGGCATCCTAGTAGACAGTAAGGTAGCCATGAGCCAGCAATGTGCCCTTATTGCCAAGAAGGCCAGTGGTATCCTGGGATGCATTAAGAAGAGTGTGGCCAGTGGGTCATCCTCCCTCTCTGTTCTGCCCTGGTGAGGCCACATCTGGAATACTGTGTCCAGTTCTGGGCTCCTCAGTTCAAGAGAGACAGGGACCTACTGGAGGCAGTCCAGCAGAGGGCAACAAAGATGACTGGGGCACTGGAGCATCTCTCTTAACAAGGAAAGGTTGAGAGACCTGGGACTGTTTAGCCTGGAGAAGAGAAGGCTGAGAGGAGACCTTGTCAATGTCTGTAAATGTCTAAAGGGTGGATACAGGGAGGATGGAGCCAGACTCTTCAGTAGTGCCCAGTGACAGGACAAGAAGCAACGGGCACAAGCTGGATCATGGGAAGTTTCATCTAAATATGAGGAAGAACTTCTTTGCTGTAAGGGTGACTGATCACTGGAACAGGCTGCCTGGGGTGGAGTCTCTGTCTCCGGAGATGTTCAAAATGCACCTGGATGCAATCCTGTGTGATGTGCTCTACACAATCCTGCTTTAGCAGCGGGGTGGGACTGGTTGGTCCCTAGAGGTCCCTTCCAACTCCAGTGATTCTGTGATTCTGTGTTGTTCCATAATTTTCCTGTCTTTTTTAGTATCTCATCAATAAGAGAAATGAACTAGAACTGGGGGCTATGCCCTCAAGAAATGCATTCAAAATTGTGTTTGACAAACCTGATCACATTCTATGACAAAGTAACCTGCCTGGCTGAGCATCTCACACCACTCTGTTGCGAGTGGTGAACATTGTACCTGGATTTCTCTAAGGCTTTCAATACATTTCCTCCTGAAAAAAACAAGTGTTATGGCCTAGATACGTGATCCGTGTGTTGAGTGGGGATTGGGCTGATAGGCCACATGCAGAGGATACTGGTAAACAGCTCCTTTTCAAACTGGCAACTTGTCATAATTAGAGTTCCCCAGGGATTGATACTGGGACCAATACTGTTTAGTATCTTCATAAGTGAACTAGATGATGGGATCAAGTCTATCTTGATGAAGTTTGCTGATGAGATCAAACTGAGTGGCAAAGTGGACATCCTGCAGGGTGAGCTACCCTGTAGGAACACCAACTTCAGGGCAAGTAAGACTGCACTGGAGAAGGGATCTAAAGCGAAAAAAGCCAATAAAAAGCTCTTTTGTGGGCTTTTTTAAGCCCGGAAAAGCGGCTTGCCTGTGCTGGGGGTAGGACAGGATGCTGGCCCATCTTGTCTAGACAATGCTTTTGCCAAGTAAGCTTGGACCAGACAACCCTTGAGGTTCCTTCCAAGGTGGTGTTCTATGATTCTATGAAAATCATAGGTATAGAAAAACAAAAATTTTACTGCAAGGCAACCTACAATATGCATTTACCAAATGTCAGCTCTTTGGTACTGTCTCTTGGTGTATGTACTCTCTTCCCAAAGTAAACGTGCAATGAGTGCTTCTCTTTATTGGGTAAGGTATTTAATTTTATTCAGGCAGTCACAGTACATGGACACCAAACATCTTATCTCACAGAAATCTGTTTATCTTGGAGCTTAAATCAGGCAGACTTCAGTAAGTGACCTCATTGTGTTTCCCATTAACAAAGGGCTACACTACACCTCAGAGAAGATAAGAAATACAACCAGAAGGGTGACAGTTGAAACTCAGGTACTGTTCCAAGATGTAGCTCCTCATATGAATGAATGTTAGAAAAAATTATGAAAGCAATGAACAATATCTGTGAATGTATACATAGTTGAAGGAATCAACCAAAAAAATATGACTACATTCTATTAGAGAAAAGACTGAAAAGCAAGAATCTTCTAAAGGTATGTATACACACATACTTTAATATAGATAAACCAGTCACAAAATTTGTAAGCCAAACATGTTTCTTATTGTACACAAAAAATCAGGAGGCCTTTACAGTTTTAGATTTTAGATATTCTATACATATTTTAAATCAGTAAATTAATTACTTTAACCAAGTAATTATGTTCCTTGTAATTCTAGTAGCATTTTCTACTTTTTAAAAAATCAGAAATACTTTGGTTGCTAAAATACATATATTTTTGTTAGAGATAGTGTGGTTGATGGCAGAAAATAATTTTCTGATGAGTGTGTTCTCTCTACCACTCCTTTGTTTCCAGAACTCATTAGCTAATGTTTTTTTTCTGCTGATCTCAATGTTTCCACTAGCAGATGCCTTTTGAATTAAGAAGTCATATATGGCTTTGGAAGTGTCTGATGAGAAATAAGCTTAGTAGGAGTGTGTGTGCTGTTTCCAAAGAATTAAATTAGTGAAATGAAAGGGCAACAGGACTAATTCCTGAAAGAAAAATGAAGTCAAAATAGGTTTTTGTGGTTTATGAATAGTAGAAGCTTTAGGGAGTACTACATTGAAAATTACAGATGGGCAATGAATGTTGACACTGCAAAATAAACTTCAACAGAAAAGATGTAGAAACAACAGTTTTTTCATAAAAACAATGACAGATTTGCATGCTTTTAACACTTCCATTAATCAAACATACCATTCCATTAAAAATGACAAGTACTAAGAACTATCTTAAATCTTGAAACAAAATCTACTAGTATCAGCAATTCTTTAGTTACATAGAGCCTTAAATATTACTATAAAAGAAACAGACTACAATCATAAAAACCATTAAGGCAGCACATTTAAACTTCTGTACGTATCAGTGCATTTAGTCAATGGAAAACCATACCGAAAAAATACACTACAAAATGATTCACAGTCAAAACGTAAGAACGGCATTTCCAAATTTCCTGGCCTGAGTCTGCAATTGTTCAAGATTTTTAAACCCTAAACAACAAGATCCAAAGCTTCCTTTCCAATATCTTTTTTAAATTATAGAATGAAATCTTAGTACAGGTATAGGATAAGTATTTTGGAATAGAGAACTGTAAGTTCAAAAGGTTTTGATAAATTGGAGCAGTGGTTTGATAAAAAGCAATGGATGCAAATTCATACACTGGAGTGGAAACAACCAACGGTGCAAGCTCAAGCTGAGGAACAACTTCTTAAATAGCAGCTATTCACAAAAGGGAATTGGGCATTAAGGATCAATACAGACTAAAAAAATATTTGTCACTCCTGTAAGAAACAGGAACACAACATAGAAATGAATAAACGGAATCCAACCACTAAGATGACAGATTAAATTTGAAGTTATACTTATCTCTGACAGGCCTCAGCTAAAAACCTGTGAACAGGTTTGGGCACTGTGCTTCAGGAAGACATGTGCTGCTGGGATCCCAAAAGCTATTAACAAAGAGATAGTCTAGTGTAAAGAACACTAAGAAGAGACGTGATAGCAATCTGCAAACACAGGACAGGTTCCCATGGAGGTAATATTATCAGCTG
>NW_009698462.1:0-20183 GCF_000703405.1 Apaloderma vittatum | reverse complement strand
AAAGAGTAAATAAGGGTCTTAAGGGATGGGAAATCATACACTGTATTTTTATGCAACCTGTCCTGACTGTAAGGATATTGAAGAATCTTAATGATATCTCCCAGACTGATGGTGTTTCAAGAGAGGTCAGCTGTTTAATGATCAGTTAAGAATGGTTCAATAACAGTCGAATTTCCCTTTGAGCCAGGAAATAGCCTCAATGGCCTTCTCAGAAGCCTTCTGGATCTTTTGTGACCCCATAAGCTTCCTCTCAGTCATAAACAAACAAAGAGAGAATAAGGGAAGCAAAATCAAGTAAGAATAAAACTGTTCAGAAAGTGTCTGACAATAAAAAATAAAATACGATAGGAATAAAACAAATCTTGGCAACATTTCAACAGTGTCACTAGGTAGTTATAGCGCAGTTGTTAACCATAAAATAGCATTAAAAATTGTTGTATACTTGTGAGGGAGTAGTATTACATATTATGTAGACTTTCCTGTGTACTAGTCACTGTGGCAGGTGCTAAATAATACTGATTGGAGGTAAAGATTTTTAAAAAAATGCCTGGATAATTACCTTAAAAGAGTCTTCAAAAAGTTAAGAAAGGAGAGCTCCAGTGTACTGAATTGAATTTTTTAACAGTCTCACAGAGTGTGTACAAACTGAAACAGTGCTAATGTAAAAAAGGTCATTATTTGAAAAGGACAACTTGATTATTCTAGGTTACAGTTTTCCTGACATCAATCCCATGTAAAGCAGAAAAGTTGGCAGAGACCTGACTGCTACAGGTTTAAAAGGAAGATGAATAACAAAACAATTCACATTTTGTATGAGAACAGGTTTTACCAAGTAAAACTTTTTATAATTCTTAGTTAAATTCAAAGGATAATGGAATATGGTTATATTTTGATAAGGCACTTAAGTTTGTACTGCACAACATCCTGACTGAAAAAAACAGAAACAAACCTGAACTAGTTCAGTAAACCATATATTAACTTATTAAATATTGACTGAGAGATTTCAATAGACAGATTTCCATAAGGAATCATCACTTAGCTAGTGAATTTGTGGATGAACTTCCTACCAACTATACAATAAAAACCTCACTCAGCGTTACTCAACATTTTCATTTGTGACTTGGAACTATGAAAAAAATTTCTTGCTTCTAAAGTCTTCTAATTACAACAAGGCTATCTGAATGAACACATGAGGAGGGTAAATTCATTACAGGGGATCATCTGACAAGATAAATCCATTCAACTGAAAATTGCACAAAGACAGCCAAAGGCAAAGATACATGTTTACAGAAAAAAATAACACTGTGTTTTTTCCTTAAATATATCAAAAGATAAAGAGGTAAAATGACACCTTTAGGTACAGACTCTCCACACTGTCAAGAACTTTCTTAATTTAAGAAGAACTGAGATGAATTTGAAGCTAAAATAATATAAAAGCCTGTTTATGTTTGTAGTGCTACTGACTTGGAAACTTAGTAGTGAAATTCTTTACTAGTGCATACCTCTTCATGTTTCAATTTTTAACTTACTTGAATTTGTAATTTAGTTTCATAATTCGATTTTATACGTTTGTACTTTGCCTCATTCACTCAGTGGTAGTTCATTATGTGATGGGCTCAGCTCCAAAATAAAACTGCATGATCACCCTGGTAACAAAAGAACCAGCGCATACCTGATGGCAAACACATCAAAAAATCATCCCATTTTCACAGAGTGTGTAAGAGAATTATGTAACACAATAGCACTGAAAGTTATAAAGGTATACACAGAAGAAGAGAGTTTAAAAGTGAATCCATGGAGGATACTTTCATTTGTGGCAGTTAATATGGTACAGATACGATGTGGAGTTCAAGAAATCTCTAGCCATCCAGCTCTGGTAACTCATACGGTATATTCACAGAAAAGTCATGCTTTTGGCACTCAGGGTCTTAGAGGGAAGTCACCAGCTAGGCATCACATTGAGATGGGGATCCTAACACTTAGCAGAACATATAGGATGCCTGCATTACAGAAATGCTCTACAAAACTGTTTGCCAACAAAGTGCAGAACTCACAGCTTTTCTGAACTGAGGAAGAAATGCATCCTTTGCTGCTAAAACATAAACCAGACAAGTTGATTACACTTACATAGTGAAATAAAATTTACTTACATCAGTATTACATGAGCGATACCGCTTTCTTTCTCCAAGACAGTATTTGCCCCCACCTGAAGGCCTGCAAAAATGTTTTATGTGTTAGTATATGTATTAGTATAAACACAAGTGAGATACAGTAATGCATTATTTGTATAAATAGTCCGAGATATAAATTACATAAATAAAACCAAAAGTATATGGAAGTTTTAAGGTGAAATTTTGAAATATTTTATTTAATAAGAAGTGTAGCAGTGACTTGAATTGGAGCTGATACAAAACAATACTGAATACTTGAAAATTGTCACTCACATAAAACTCAGGAAGTTTGCATAGATCTCAAGCAATACAGTTTAACTGTATTTTGAACATACTAAAAAGGCATTAGTTTTAATTATGTGCTTGCTTTGTAAAATTAGAATGACAAATGTGTAAACAACCTGTATGATACCTTTTTTTTTAAAAAAAGGCTTCTCGTGCTACACTTGAAAATACAATTAAAAAAAATGAACACTGCCTGCTAAGTGCTGGAGCCAGCAGAAGCTTTGTTTTCTAGTTTGAGAATCTGATTATGTTTTGAATTAAATCTGAGGAAACTCCAGAGTAAGCAGGTTTCTATTAGTGTGAACAAGACATTGGCTCTTAACTCCCAAACTGTTCAGGAACCTTATCTATCATCCACAAAGGTCCAATAATGAATCAACATTAACTTAAACAGAAGATTAATCAGATATCAGCTCTCTGGCTCATAATTTGAAAGCAGAAAGGAAAAACGTTTGGCACCTGTTTTATAAGAAAGAAATAAAATAAATTAAAATTGACTAAAGGAAAATCAATACTATTTTTCACTTTACATATATTTAACCCAGTAACACTATCCTTGAATTTTTTTCCCAATGCAGACAAGCCCCCCCGCCAAAACACATTTGCTTGCTGTAGTGTTAAACACTTAAAATGTAATCACCTTTCAACACACCAGTCCATATAAGTGGTGACAGAAGTAGTTAAAATAATCTTAGGAAAATACTCATGCTCCAAATGAACAATTCGCTAGCATTTTTACATGCTGCCATGAAAAAAAGATGTTTTAAATTAATTATTCTCTCAGTAACATAGTCTAACATGTTATTGAAGCATATGGAAAAATTTTGCTTTTGAATCGATTCTCTAAGTAGCGCTATCTGTCAGATTTGATAGCTATGGCTAATGACAGGAGGCAAAAAGACCACCTTAAGCAGCAGTAATGCAACATTACGGTGTCTGTCTCGCAGAGTGCAGTGGAAAGCTGATGTACAGTCTGGCTTGAAAAACATGGGTATAAGCATCAAAGAGCAAAAGAGAAGATAGGAAAGTAGTGACAAAAGCCACAAAGTGGATTTTCATGAAAGAAGCACAAAAGTTTAACATTTTCAAGAAAATGTGGTCTTAAAAAGTGATAATGGTGATGGAAGCAACGATTAAGGGACATGACAAGAACAAAGTATGGAGAAATGAAACTATCCTGCAAAGACCTATAGCTGTGATGAGGTAGCCATAACATGGCAAGCAGCAACAGAAGAAAAGCTGTGACTCATTCAGCAAATAACGACAATGGAAATAAGGAGGCATTTCTCACCTGAGAAGCACTGGAGGCATTCCTCACCTGAGAAGCACTAGTGACAGAGAGAGGAGCACTTACCTGACTGACCATCTCTGGAACAGTGCTCAGGACATTGGAAAGCATGACACGACCAGTAAAGATACACACACCAGATCAAGCTGTAGTGGGAGAAGCTGGCCCCTCTTGAGAGCATAAATGGACAACAAGGAGTAGTGGGCAAGGAGAGACGCTGCTGAATTGCTTTAAGACTCAGTGGGAAGTCACAACTAAGCACTGGGCATGACTGCATATAAATGTACTGTATGCAACACGACATTACTAACTATGGTCTATATGTAAGTAGTTGTATGCAAAACCTTGGACATACTGTGTTGGTTTTTTAATAATTAACTGTCATTAATTATTTTATATCCTAGACCAGCATTAGAGGTAGTGGGTCTTATGAAAGTAATCTATCTAAGGCATAATTTAATATATTTTTCATAAACATCATGTTGCAGAAAGAAAACCATCCTGGTTACTGCTTAATATAAATCCAGTTGTCTTTACAGTACGTAATATACATTAAAAATGTTAAAAGTATGTCTAGTGAACTTCTGTTTAAGTGTTTCTGTCTGCTATTTTGAAGACAAATGTTGGCAAATTGGCAAAACATTTTTACAGATAACACATGAAACCACAGCTCTGAATAATTTCCAAATGTGTCTTTTTGCTGGCTCCGGCTTACTTTAGCTACTTACGCTGGACTGTCACAGTGTCTTATAGATGAGGAGACTCCTCCCCCGCAGGTCCTGCTGCACTCTCCCCATATTGACCATGGACCCCAATCCCCATCTATGCTCTGCGGCCAAGTGCCAAAAGGTACGCACTCTCCCTGATAACACCACTGAAAGATTTCACAAAAAAACCACAAAATTAGCTTCCAGGCTGACAAGGGTTATCCGGACAGAAAAATATAAGGGTCAGGCAACGACCAATTATAGGCATTAACATTCTCTGTATAGATAACAAGACTAATATTTTACTTTTTCTAGCCATGTTTAGACATTGGTGAGGGGGTGTGTGATTTGTTGTCTTCACTAAGCCCTGAATTATACGTCCCTAACACACACCAGAAGTTAGAAAAAGCTTAGAATAAAGATTTTCTTTGTTCTTCATACAGCCTCCTTAGTGTTTCACATTAAAGAAAACGCAAGTTGCTTACATTCTTTTAAACACTAAGATTCGTTTCTAAGCTTAGTTTAGTAAGACATCCTTTACTTAGGATTCATGTTGGGCTTCATAACACAAAATGAAAAATTCCTCCCAACTGTAATTTTAAGAAAGTATTCCTTTACATTTTAAAAAACAAAATCTGGACAAGGTTACAATAGAAGAAGAATTTGTTGCAGTACATAATTTATACTAACCCCACAGACATAATAAAAGCAGTGCCAAAGCATGAGACATGGTACAGAAAATCACTGTATAATAGTGACTGGCCACTTGTTCAGGGACAGAATGAACATAGGAACTCATGCAAACACTTAAACTTTGCAATACTGTTACTTAGAGGAGACATATAAAATAACAGACAATTTGCAAATAATGGCTAATTGTTAAAATAGTTAGATCATTTCCTTAGCCAGAAATCTTTTTAAAACCATTCAGAAACAATCCTGCAGCCCATAGTTTGATCTGCATCACTGAGAACCTGAAGCAGCTTGGTTAGGTAACCCCTTCCCACTATTACAGGCTTAGGTGACAGAGTACAGCATGGTCTCAGGTCTACTGTGACCTAAATATGTACAGTTCACTTCCAAAGGCAGGCATCTGCTGTTTAACTTCCTTGAATTCCCACACCAGACACAGTATTGACATTTCCCAGAAGAAACGCAGACCACTTCTGTGTCCAAAATCAACCACATGAATTTGACAAAAAGCACGGAGACAGGCACAGAAGACACGGACATATCAGACATGTCCCCGCCCATCCATAAGTACCACTGGAAGACTTGGTGTTGACTTTATACTCCTGAATCCTAAGGATCACTTAAAGCCTCGGTTCCAGCAAGGTGGGAAAATATGTAAACAAGTAAACATAGCCATTCACAATGACCTGAATTAGTCCAGATTTCTCTATGAAGAATGAGTAAGAATTTCATTCTGAATAGAAGTTCAAACATTTCAGAGTCTAAGGGTGTAGCTCTCGAGAATGTACATTAAAATTAAATATTAAAATGTGTAGCTTATCACCAAGCAAATGCACCTAGATGCAAGTTTTGCATATGAACGCAAGCTACAGTTATGCCTGCATAACACATAATGCAATCCGTATAGCGAACACATATTTTATCTAGTATAGATATATGCAGCATTTTGCAATGCCTCTCCTGGTACTAGTATGATGGCAAATGAAGCTTTTAGGTGAATTATAGATCAAGTGCTAAAATCTTCTAGTTTTCTTCTGGTTATAGTGATAAATTAAGGGATGATGATTTTATTATCTAAAGACAATAATCTCCTTGCAGCTTTCTATTAAAGATGCCACACCAGCACATTAACAGTTACCTAATGCTGAAGTCAAAAGCTAAAAACAAAAATGCTTCCCAGAGTAAAAATTCATGCTAATAAATTAATTAAAAATGCGTTATTTATATTACAGACATCAACATCAAGGTTAATAAAATAAAGAGTTAAACTTTAACCCATAAGGATATCACATATGTAAAAAAGAACATGCAACCCATCCTAGTTCTATCCTATTATGACTGTATAAAATAGGCAGGTGCGTTTTACCTGCTTTATTTTTCCAAAGCTGTGTAATATCCCTGTACTCTGTAATTTCTTCTGTCATGCAAGCATTGTCTTCCACATTCCCATAGTCCTGTAAAAACTCCTTCAATGCTGGGGCTTTTCTCCTCTGCTGAAATTAAATCTGAGACCTTACTGTTTCCTTCAGTGTCTCTTCTTCAGTCTCTAGTGAAAATTTATCTTTCACCAGAAGCCAGTGATGCATAGAACCTCTGTCAGAGTAATTCAAAATGACCAAAATCTTCATTATTTCTAATGGGACTACAGAAATATGCTTCCTCCACAAATTATAGCAACCTGATCCGCTATAATGAGCTAAAGGCTATTGAGTAACCAGTACATGAAGAAACAAGAGATGACAGCTATTTTAAAAGAACAATCCTCTATGAAAGTTTTAGAACTGAAATGTTAATTCTTCTCTAATATTGAGTAATTAATTTTCAGTTAGTACAACTAGAAAGAGTGGCCATGCATTTCAGTATGTACCAAAAAAACCCTAAACTCTGAATAATGTAAGCAGTCTGAAATTTTTCTTATAGATATCATTAGCAATAAAATAAAACATGATATTGTGGAACATTTGAGATCATTTTGCATTAATATTAGCTGTTTAACTGAACCAAGATTTACAATAGTGTGCTTTCAGAAAACATACAGCAAGTACTATAATATTGAAAAAAGATTCCGTCTTTCATAGCAGAAAAAAAAAAAGATTAATTGAATTTAAATCTGTCATCTCAATGTATTTCCAATCATTGCTTCTATAATTATTTTTCAAGTAAACGTAATGTACAATAATAACTTAAATTTACACTATCTTAGTATCATTCAACAATCTAGCTATTTAAACTATCCTTTCAGCACACTGTGTTCTTATGTTTTGCACATTTGCTCCTGATTTACATCCCTAGCATGGACCTAAACAATGATGTTAGAGAAGGTTACTTTTTTAATTGCTTAAATTCAAAGAAAAAATAAACATTCTCAGCTGTTCTGTCTTACTGGTTTTTATGCAACATTTCCTCACTAGTCTTCTAAAAAAATTTGTCTGTTAACCTTCACAAACACATTTCTGGGTATACCAGAGAGAAACATCAAGGATATTTAAACTTATTACTGCAAATTAGGAAAAAGTGTACCTTTTAAACCCAGCCAACATATAAAACCCTTCACCAAAGCATGAACACATTAAAGCTTCAAAACAGAACAGATGTACAAGTTCCACTAGTAGCAAGAAACCACACTATTCTCTTTCCCCGTATGCAGAAAACAGCTGAGTAACTTTTACGGAAAACACTCTAAAAAACCTTCAAGCAGACAGACATCTACAGAAAATTCCAACACAAAGAGTTAAAAGTTTGGCAGGGTTATACAAGCAACTGAAAGAAGGTTTTATAACAGAATGTTAGGCCATTTTAATTGTAGGAATCCCTTCCAACTCTGCCAATAAGATCTTAATGCACACTGCATCAAATTTTGCTTTCAGTCAACAGTTACAGCGAATTTACATTAGTGTAACTAAGAGCAGAAATCGACCATCCAAATATGATGAAGTACTCCAAGATTTTGTTAGGCCTTTAGAGCAGGGAACATAATTTATTATATATTTGGACAGAACCCAGAAAACAGGACCTAATCTGGTTGTGGCCTTTAGGTGAGACTGCAATGTAAATGTTATAATAATAATAATAATGATTACAATAATAAAAACAAAAAAGTGTTCTAGAATTGTAACCTATTATTTTCTCCTTAGCATGTGGTAAAGAAAACTACATATTTGAAAAAAGCTTGTGTTTTCTGGGGTTTTTTGCTATCAGGAACTATGAATTTACAGGAACCTTTTAAGCTGGAGTTTACAGAAACAATTCTCTGCTGTTGACGGGCATGAGCAGTTTACCTTTGTAAAACTGTACAGATTCTCTCATTTCCCTCAAATATCATGATGGAACAAGATACTGATGACTGAGAAAAGATGTTTTGTAGAGAGCAAACTGATTAAAGCCTCTGGCAAGTAGACACAGCAACAGTGTCTTAGAGCATCTTGACTTGTTCTTTGTAGTCTCATGGTTTAAAAAAAAAAAATAAATGGAGGTAAATTGCTCCTTGTCATTGACAAGGAGTGGTGGTTCCAAAATAAACGCAGACTGTTGATTTAGGAGTAATGCTTCTAACATTTTCTATTAAGCTAATAAAAGGTAACATTTTTGGTAGAATGCAAAGTTGTCTCTTATTTTCATTGGCTAACTCTAACCACTCCATTTTATAAAATGACCCCTTATTTGTTTAACAAGGTTTACCAATATTCCCAAACTCAGCTTGGAAAAGCCATCAGAATGATGCCAGGTCATGGGCCCTGAATGAAGCCATCAACAAGAATTAATAAACTGTGACAGTTGCCCAAAAGCTTTCACTCTTTTTGTTTAAACATCAGATTGCAAGTCAAAATGCACTGTAATCTTTGTTGAAAGTAGCCTAGCTAGCATGGCAAACATCAGAATAAGAATAGATGTCAGTAGTCGTTATTAGTGAAAAAATCTGATCTGGAGAAATAAATCTTAGGGTCAGATGCAGCAGCTCCCGGACAGGTATCAAAAATTGTTTAATATAATAAGCTTTCTTCATACAAACCTGTATAAGATGTATTATCTTGAAAAAAGGCATATACAATTAACTTTTTTCCCCAGTACATGTTCTGTAAGTTAATAATTTTTTTTTCTTTCCTGTTTAACATTTGTATAGATTTTGCCTTGAGAAACACTCTTTTACTTTTATTAATCTAAAACTAAGTTCCAGAACTTTGTCACAAACTATTGATATAAAGACATTGTTTTAAAATCAAAATTCACATGTTAAGACAGATAAAGTAGCACTCAACTTATCTATTGCAACATTGACTTTCTGTAATTTCCTAGTAGATAGAAGACTTTATCAGACTGCACAGCAAAGGCCCTTAAAGCTAAACAGTTATTCAGGTATGACTGAACATGAAAAGAATAATTTGAAGTCAAACAGAAAGGTCACTAGGAAGTATGGGGGGTTAGAAAACCTTTTTATTAAGGTAACATTTTTTTCTTAAATGGTTGTATGATTCAGCTTGTATCTGAAGTAATAAAGTGGGGGTTTTTAACTTCTAACAAAATGATAGAGTTCAGGCTCTAGATCTGTGTTAACCATTTTCAAAGTCCAAGTCAGACCTAGAGTTGAAACAGTCCTTTATGAAAGAGCAATATAAAAATTAATAAAGATTAAACTAAATAGTTTTTACAGAAATCACTTCCAAAATATAGAGAAAGTATGTAAAAGGGTGAGGGTTTTTGATCCAGACTATGGAATTTTATAGGGGGGTTAAATGTCTTAATAAATTACATACATGAAATAATGGTAAAATTGTTCTGCAGGACATTTCCATTAGGATGCAAATGTATTCTGAAAGAGTAACAGTTGCTCACAAATACTTCCATTTTCTAGTTCTTTCTCCCTATAGTCTAAATTACTTCTTCAAACAATAAATTATTTTTACTCACCCCCTTTTCAATGCTCCCTGTTTGGCAAAGAGTACCTTCAGCTGCTGGAATGCTGTTGGTAACACAGCGGTTGCTTTTGCTGAGGCACCAGAGCTCTCTACACACTTCCTAGGAAAGAAGGCAGAAGCAAGTTGATCAGAATAAAAGCCTAAAATTGCCTTCAGTGCTCATACCTACATGTATACAACAATTTGTCCTGAACACAGACTATTACAAAGTGGGCTGGAGAGAAAAATCTATAGGTAGTTGTGAAATATTCTGGAGTAATTTCAAATCCACCGTATTTTACCCAAGAATATTCGGCAAAAAAAATTCTGGAAGCATCAAATTGTAGACTACAAGAATGTATTTTTCATACCTGCCATGCAAGTAATGTTTTATAGTTGTTTTTATCTTAGTTATTGCTAGTACTAGGTTTACTGTATTTCAGTGCTGCTGTAAAATTAGTCTTCTGACACGCTGTACTATCTCCATTACAATCTTTAACTGCCTCAAAATTTCATGGGAAAGGGATATTATTAATTTTGAAATAAGAAACAAGTATTTTTGTTCCCTTTATTTAAGACCAAAGCTTTCAAGTTCAGACTATTTGCCCTCCTTTTCTGTGACACTTGCTAAAAAAGTGCATATATATTTAGTACTAACTAAGCTCTGTATTAAAACATTTCTTTAGGCTTTTTAGATTTGTGGCTGATATTTCATAAACAGTTCAGCCTATCCTATTTCCCTATGTTGTCAATGTTAAACATAGGTTTTCAAACAATCTTTTTTCCTCCCATATTTTCTTATTTGGTTTTGCACATTTAAATTTAAATTAATCCAGTTTTGTTGACATTGGAGATTCATTGCTAAAACAACCTAAATGTTGAAATTCATATTGTGGTCATGGTCCAATGCTGGCCGAACATTGGAAATCTTCATAGTTGCTTCAGTTGCCCTTGGCTTTGGCTATGTATGCAGAATGGAATCAGAAGTGGTTTGCCTTTACAGTAAATGACTTACACGATAATCTTTTCGTATTACTTTGAGACCTGTGCAAGAGTTCACAACCTGCTTACAGATATTTTCTGCTTTTAGGTATTATTTAAAATTTGAAAGATATTCAGATCTTTAAAATTATCTTATGATAGTCATTACCATTTAATTTTATTTAACTGCTGCTTGAAATCATATCCTACAAACAATCCTTGTAGAGATCCTATGGCTGAGCCTTGGTATAAAGAGTAAAAAGAAAAAAGACAGTGTGAGTAAAATAGAGTTAGTAGGCACCCTTCCCCTACTCCAAAGGGCGTTGTTTCTCTGGGGAAATGAATGAGTATCTGGCACCTAGGCTATCTTTTCTACACACATCAACAAGAAGAACAGTTAAGTTTTACCTAAGATTCATGTTTCTTGCATCATACTGCATACACAAACAGAGTTATTTACTCATTACTCACTAGCAGCTCCAATAATACTTCAACAGTGCAAGCTTTTCTTGAATAATGCAAAATTATTTTCCAAGTTTAAAATCAGCTGGCGCCGTTCTTGCAGAAATGTTAATACAATATATTGTTTCATGACTGGTAGAAGCAAGGTATCTCTTTAAAAATCCATTAAAAACATACCACATTAGAATGGTCTGAAATGATGTTAAATGAATACTGATGATTTCTGGAGTTTCCATCCGATTTTTGAACTTAAGCCTAAGCTATTTTGCCCTGTTTGGCAGGTGGCTCTATGAAAACTCAAGCAAATTGTTGAGCCTCTGTTTAGGAGAAATACTGTCGCTTGTAAAATTGCACCGGCAGCCAATGCTACTGTGTAACTTTTCAGATTAGAATTTTTTGCTGAAGAAATGCAAACAGTATAAATATCTATCCACTTAAATCTCTGAATAATACACTTGCTTTTGCCACACAGCTGATAACATCTTAAGATAAACACATATGGTTTAAAATATCAAATAGAACTGGAAAAGAACAGACTATTGAGTCACAAAGATTATAGAAAAATCTAACTAGATTGCAAATTTCACAGCTGCTAAAATTCTGCACTAAATCAAATTCACATCTAAATCAACCATGAATCCAAACTTCAAAACAGTATGGATTTCAAAATGAAAAACTAAAATTGCTTCATTTCAGACACAGTATGAGGTGTCTTGTCATAATTCAGTCTTATTTACTTTCATATTTAATTTACTTGCTCCTTTTGTTGAGCAAAATTATTGTGAATAACTTGCTTAGGTTTCAAGTGTAGTTTACATTTTCAAATCCTAATTAAAAGTGTCAGGCTGTAACAACTGTACTTTTGACCTTGTGTTTATTTTGCATCTGATCAAGTTCAAATGTTTAAATTTATCGCTGTCCTGACTTTGTGAAGTTCGGACCAATTAAACAGAACAATTTGACTGTATTAGGAGACAAAGTTTTTAACAATTCCAATACAGACAGAAGTAAAAAATCATATCTGGGTAACAGTCTGGATTTTTAAAACATCTGTATTTCAGGGTGATTTGAATCCTGAATTTTAGTTTGTGCTCCAAGGTTTATGTGCAGAATTTCACTTCTGATATGTCTACACAAGTATACAATCTATATATTAACACATAAGGGGAAGTAATAATTAAAAGTATTTAAATGCCAAGCTAACATATACACAGATGAGAATACTTAACTATTTCCTTACAGCAGAATTCTTTCTGCATACTCAGGCTTCTCTGTGGTACTAGACTCCTCCAAATTAACTAAACTAACATCACCCAGACATTTTAATTCAAAACAAATAATCAGATGAACTGTGTCAATTAATGGATACAGCACTCCAAAAATATTTCAGACATTAAACTGCTTGTGCAATGATTCCAAGCATGTCAGTTCACCTCTCTACTCAAAAAAAATGAGAAAAAAATTCCTTTTTACTACATTGCTTTGGGAGATAGAATGAAAAGCACTATAAAAAACTAGGTATTATCACTGACGTAGTCTGGTAGTCCTTATTCAGATCTTAGTTTCAACAGGAGCTTGCCTCAGTAAATCCCCATGACAAAATGGAAGTCATGTAAAATTGCTATGGGCTGTATCGTACTATCTAGATATGAGTAAAAAACTCTGCTTAAATCAGAAAGGAATTCTGTTTAAGAGAGACATACAATATCCCCAATTCAACATAATATTTCCTTATGCAAAACTATGCAAGACACAGAGAATTTATTGAATAAACACAACATATCAATTTATAGAAGTAATTTATATTAAAAATAAGAAATTAAAGTATTTTTAAATTCTTTTAAATATAGACAAACTTCTTAAATAAGTTTCTTTCCTCTGCTGTTTTGCATTAAAGAAAGAGTAGCAGCTGAGGTACATTCTTGACCACCCTGTACATGAAATGAAGAATAACATTAACAGTCATTTAAAAACAAATAAAATATCTAAAAATAAGTGAAAAATCTATCTGTGCTGTTATTTCATGAAATGAAAATGGAATTATACCAGATACTGCTATGGCTACGTCTTCTTTAGCTTCGGCTGATTTTGGAAAGCTAACAGAGAAATTCTGACTAAGGTGCAGAAAGCTTTCTGTTCTCAACCCTATACCTAGTACTATCTTCGCTTCATAGTTATTATTTATTTGAGCTTTTTCCTTCCTACCACCACCCTATCTGCAACATCTCTAAGCAACTGTTTTTAATAAGCCTGTCTTGAAAATGTAAGAGGAACTCTCCTGGAAAGGTCAGGCCTAAAATCAAAACTAGCAAGTACACTGCTTTTTTTTCCACACTAACACGCACACACGCATGCATACACACCCACCCCCACCCACCAACATAAGGTAACCCTTTCAGGTAGCCTCTTCTTCATTGGTAGACACCGGATGAAGCTAACATATCTTCTGCCAACATTAAATTTATGTGACTAATTTACTGAGACTAAGAGAAAGAAGCATGACCTGAAAATTAATCAATGACCTCAAAGTCAGTATCCAAAAGTGTGGATTTAATAACTACTGATTTGAAAAAGCAAACAAGTGAAAGTGTTTTAAAAATCCAGGAAACATAAAACTGAAGCTGAGGCCTTTCACAAGATCAAGACAAGATAGATGACAACCTGTAACGGTGTATCTTAGGGCTCCATGACTTCAGTTTGGAATTCGGATGCTTGTATTTGCAGTAAATTAAACAAAGCTGAACCAATCTAGAGAAAAAAAACAGCAAATCAAATTATCTTCTTTTTGCCTAAGCGTTATCAATGATGGAGCCTCTTTCTGTTGCATCATGCAGAGTTACATATAGGCATTTCAAACTATGTAACATCTAAGCATCCTATGTCATAATCATCATAAATGGTAACAATACAGCACAATGAAAACTCAGTAATATGAGAAAAGATCAAATTGCTGTGCTGTTCTTAATATTTTCAACCCTAATGAAAGCCTCCAACAAAAGTTAGCAGTTTGGCCCATAATAGTAAAAAAAATAAGATTGGAAATACATTCACAATGTACATTAAACTATGATAATTTGGGAGTTTCATTTTTTGTTCATAAAATTTTAAAATGCTAATTAGGATTTTGTTACTTCAGCACATTTAATCTATAATATGCTGCACCTCTTGATGAGCATTTGCTATTACAGAGAATAAAAATAATTAGCTTGAATTGTAACTTACAATTCAGACCTGAAAAAGATGAACCTAGAGTATTTTCAGCCTTTCCATTGAAATACTCCTGGCAACATGATTAAAACTAAGACTGTAATTCTGGGTGAACTTCAGAAGGTTCAAAGTTTAGTTCAGATAAGCACCCAAAAGTTACCATTTTAGTGCTCACTCCACTACCAAATGCTCATTAAGTGGTGCAGCATGTTATGAATCACAACATGCTGAAAGAATGTGAAATAGCATCTGAAGTGTAAGTTGTACATTTGTATTACGTTACCAGCATTCTTTCCTAAATATTGGGTGCTTATGTGAACCTTATGGAAACTACAGAGGCCCCACAAGGTCAATTACTTCCAAGTGACACCTTCCCTTTCAAACCTGTACAACCTATCCCATCTTTATTCAAACCACTTTTCAGTATCTGGAATCTCATTATTGCTTCTACTATCATCTAATGCACTCCTCCTTTGACAGATAGCTTCCCCTTGCACTTTTTAAACAGCTTTCATATGATCCATGCAAACTGGTTGTCTCTCTTACGAAAGAGAGAGAAACAGAAACAGAAAAATCAAACAAGAGAGAAGGGGTTTGGAGACAAGATAGTCCTAAGAAAGAAGAAAGCAGACTACAGGAACACAGTAGTAAAAGATAAAAAAAGCACGTAAAGTTACTTTAGGATTCAGAAAGCAGAAAACTGGGATTTCTCTTGGCTATACACACCCTAATCTCTAAAGAAAAAAGAGGGGATAAGATCATTTTAAGAACAGAGCTGAAAATATTTCAAATGTTCCAAATTACAGCAGAATTCTCTAAGTCCTTACTCAAGAAAAGCTCAAAACTTTAATCATTCCACACATAAAATGACTGCACAATAGTGATGAGAAGTTTTGCACTTGACCTGCAAGACCTTATGAAACAAAAAATGATGGAAAGTTTGATAAAAATGGCAGTATCAGGATGGTGTCAAGATCTTCAGTTCCTCTCTGCCAACACATGCTTTTAACATTAACTTGTGAACAACATAATATAAATCCACGTGATTGAAGTATTCATGCTCTGGTAACAAACCCCAAGTATAATGTGACTTAGCCACAGTACGACATGCAAAACTGGGGAAAAAAGAAGTCACTTTTCAGTGAGTACTAAGTACGATGTACCGATGCAACTGAATGCACAATTCTAATCATAGTATCAACAGGTGAAGAAACAAAAGGGAACCACTAGTACTTCCAATGCAAAGACAGAACAGTGGCTTTTCTGCCTTTTCTTCTGAAAAAGCAGCTTCCAGAATCTGCTTTCACCTTGCTATAAACACCCTACATCAAGCTTAATTCCTCTCTTTATTTAACTGGAGTAAATCACATCACTGTTTCATGAAAAAAGTGACAGTTCTATTCACTAAAATTAAATTTTGTATGAATTGTAATACAGGCTATTTTGTCCTAGGAGAAAATATAGTAGAAATACTGTGTATGGCAATTTGTTTACTCTCCTGGACTTGAAAATTAGCTGACTAATGCTTTGTTTTGCTCATTACAAACTACTTCACTTAAACTATTCTGTCTCTGAGCTGGCATATGGGAAACTAGGAAGCACTGAAGGTATGACAGCTGTGTCCTGTATTTCTGTTGTCAATACTTTCTAGCAACTTTCCATTAATGGTAACTTTATGGCCACTTCACATAACTCATTAAAAACTTCCTAGAGACAATTAATGCAATGAAGCTATTGTAGGCAGCAGGACTCCTTAATCTGAGAATATAACTTCACTCTAACTGTCTACAAGCAGTAAATTCATAGCTTGAACTCTGTATGTCCCACAAAACACAATAACGAAATGTGTATTAAAAACTGGTATTTGAATTTAAAACTGTTTTCATTGGCAAACTAACTGGAAAACTTAATTGCAAACATAAGACCATGAAAAAGAGGAAAGCTACCTGTTGTCAGCTAAAATACATTATCTGACATGTTAAACTCCAGTGGGGTGATCCTGCTAATTTCAGTGAAGACATGTATGCAAAGTAAGGGTTTGTACCGTTTCCCCTCTACTCAAAATATTTACTGATACCAACGATGGTGGGAAAGCATAACATGCAAAAAAAAAAAAAAAATAATTGTAAGAAACTATCTCTGAAACCCATGCTAGCAGCCAACAGCTTCACAGACCATAAAATGCACCACAGCAATATCAACCATATGCAGAAAGTATTAACTGCTATTAAAATGTCTGAGGTTTTAGCCTCTGTCCTAAAACGCAGGGGCCAGCTCAAAAGTAAAGCATTATTTTGAACCACAAAATCTGTAAGCTACAGTCAGGCATACTCCAGGCATTATTTAAACTCATAAAACAGAGAAATTCAAAGTCAAGACTGGAATTCTTTCCTGAGTTAACCCAGACAGCCAACTGCTACTAGACAGATGCTCAAAGGTTAAGGAGGTAAGCAGTCAATGAAAAAGATTCCCCTTACTCTCACCTAAAGAAAAGGATTGATAAAGGTTCTGAACGATCAGGAAACCGGTATAAAAACAGAGCAAAGAACTGCAACAGCAGAAGAGAATTCACACTGCATCACCCTAAAAGATGTAACATAACCAGTAGCTACATAAATGAGCAGGAATTAGCACTATTCCTAGTAACTTCAAAATCTACCCCTGTAGTGAATCCAGTAAGATATCTGAAAGTATGTATTGCCTTCAGGAAAAAGCTATGCATCAGTATTATATGTTGAAATTTCCACGATTACAATTTGGCTTACTGTAACTCATAAATTTAACATTCTCCTGAACCTGCAACTGCATGCTAAAAATGCAGTATTTTAAGTTGACCATATATTGCCTCTCCTTTATCCAAAGTGCATATTTCTTCACTTAAATTCTCTAAAATTGCCCTTGTATCAGAAATGGTGGAAAGTATAATAAGAAGACCAATGCACACACAATACTAGAAGGATTACCCCTGTTACCTTGCTAACATGTAGTTTTATTTTTCCAGCTGAGAGAGTTGAAGTGTCTCTTTGAATTCTTGTCTGACTTGATGTGGTGAACTATATGGGGGATATCTGACCTACAGCCACCATGCTTTTGCTGCAACAGTTCTGTTCATATGTGACTAAACAATTTAATTAGGTCTAATACTCAAAATACTATCAAAAGAACTATCAAAGAACTCCTTTCAAGGTCAAATTGGCTCAGTACCAGTAAACACACACACAGAAAGGCAGAAACTTGCAGCCCGTTTAGTCCTTTTGTTCTGACGCCTTATTTCAAACACCTCTCCATGTATTTAACTTCAAGTTCCTAAGTGAGAAAGGCTTCCGGTACTTAAATGTGAAGGATTAGGATGTGATCTATGATCAAAAGCAACAAACAGTTTAAAATAAACATACAGGGCGAATGGATGAGGAAATATGTGGGGAAAAGCCATGGATAGAGATGAACATTAAAGCTTGATGGTTGAAAGATGTAATTTTTCTAAAAGTTAGTAAGACAGTACAACAGAATTCCAAGAACATGAAGATTTCCCAAGTTACTTTAAAAACACCAACTATCTAGATAGCTGTATCAGACCCCAAAGGAGACTTGGAAATTTTTGGCCTTTGATTTGAGAGTTCACCTCTTTCTCCTGTCATGTCTAACCACCACGAACCAGTAAAGAACATGAGCGTGAGAAAATTTTCTGAGATTTCACTTTGGTTTAGAATTTATTTACTTGGGGGTCCCTATATCCCATGCTGGAAATCCTGCTCTATACCTTTTTATCTTCAGATAAAAAGAGCTAAATAAGAATTAAAAAGGTTTGTACAAACTAGGTCCACTGTTAATTTGGGATTTTTACTACGTTTTTCTGTCCACAGTTGCACATGAGTTGGTTAGGCTAAGATCAATTAGCTTTTAATGGCATCTTCATGTGAATAATACTTAAAATAGTTATATCAAAAGCCTTGACTCTTTACTTCTGATAATGAAAGAATTGAGAGAGTATTCAACTCAGCTTCTCCTGGTTTTTAGATCTAGGTCCAGTACTCAGTTCTAAAAATCCTTACATATATCAAAAGGTCTTTCTTGTGTGTACAGTGTCCATCCATACTATTAGCTTCCAGAAGACTTTTTTTCCCCTTAAAAATTATCACTTGAAATCTGTACAGTCATAATCATCATGATTGCATTTTCAGAACTTTATGGCCATGGCAGATAAAATTTTTAAATGCAAATATTCTTTTAAATGCATATAATTTCTTAGAGTGGATATTACCAGACTTCTACCATAACCTCCAGTATTAATATATGCAGCCTAAATCTCGAGGGGTTTTTTTCTAACACACTTATAGGTTATGTTCACATTTATGGCACACTGTTGGAACACAATTCACTATATCAGTTCAAGGGACTGCTAATGTCACATAAAGACATAACTTCTTTTAACTACTGCCTCAGTTAAGGGTTGACCAACAAAAACTTCAAAGCAAAGGAGGAGGCAGAAAGCCAAGATGACCTATACATCTTCATTGCTTCCAGTTGTTTTCGGTCTAAAAACTGGTTTAAGAAAGAAAGTGTACTCTGCAGTGTGATCATCACAACACTGATTACATAGTTTAATAGCGTTTGAGAAAAATAACATACATGTGGAACTGCCAGGCTTTGCACATTATAAACTTTCCAGTTTAATTTAACATGCAGTATCTCTCCAAAGGCTGTGCTATATCATGGACTAAATACCTGCAGATTTCCTTAAGTCTGAAGATAAAAGAGTGTGTGTGCTGAGAATTTGTAAGAAAAAGGAAAAGAAAAAAGGTATGACTTAGACGTAGTGACAGGAAACACGGCCCTTAAAGAACAGCTGTGGGAAGTGAGAACTTAAAAGAGGAACAATAAAAGCCAAAAGAGGTTTGATGAGGGATCAGGAGTAGAAGACCCAGTGAGCTAGTCAGCCAGCTACATACAGCTTTTAAATCCTTCCCACAATGCAATTTGCGAGAGGCATCCCAAGAATAATACTGTTTTTGTCACCCCAGGGATATTAAAAATGGACTTTCTTTGTAGCTCGCCTTTAGAGAAGTAAATAGACTGTAAATTCTATTATTACGTTGTTTTATCTAAAATCTAAAAATTAAAGTATTTTTAAAATCATTTACTAGATATGTTTTCAAGGTTGATTTATTTAGTCTCAGCTGATTATTTGATAACAAGCACAGCAGAATGCACGCTTTTATCACACACTTTAGGCTGCAAGATCATAAGTAAGTATTTATAAACTTATTGCACAATGGTCTAGAGCATGCAGGGTTTTCTTCCTACTACAAATCTATTTACCTTAATTATTGCACACTGGCATTTGCAGCCAAAGCTTTGCTGGTACTTAGCTATTCAGTATTCTACTCAGCTATCTAGCTTCATGTTTTTCTGTTCCCATAACCATAACTCATGTTCCCAAAAAAGGTCTGAACAATATGAGAAACAATAAACTTAGTGGTGGGGAGGGGGTGTGGGG
>NW_009698461.1:68618-73733 GCF_000703405.1 Apaloderma vittatum | reverse complement strand
GGGGCCGAGGCCGAGGCCGAGGCGGCGCCATCTTGCTGCTGTTAACCGTTTCGGTGCCGCGGTCGGCGCTCTCAGGCTTTTCCTGCGCTTGGCGGATTCCTGTGCCCGGCCTCAAAGCACGTTCTGTTTTTATATTTCAGGCACCAAGGTATTTCTGTTAGGGAAGAGATCGAGCGGGCCGCTCCGCCGCTATCGAAAGAAACGTGTGTAATGGGCAGGGCTTCCCCTTCCCCACACAGGCCGGAGATCAGGAGTTCAAAACACACACAAGTAACCTTATTAATCTACCCTGCGCCATGCAAATAAAGACCTTATTTGAAAATGGAAAGTGAGAGGTGAATTATTAACTCAAAAGCCAACAGAATCTCATAACGTGTTGGGACTGGAGCAGGCACTTGAGGTCACAGACTGGGGCTCCTCAGGTTTGTGTGGCTCTTTCCACAGGAGCCCTCTGGAAGCAGTCCTGGCTGCCCAGCCCACCCGCGGGGGCTGTTCACAGAATTTCACAGTTGCTTAGATTGGAAAAGGCCTTTAAGATCATGGGCTACCAATAACCTAATGCTGACAAGTCCTTGACTAACCCATATCCCTAACCACAATGTCTACATGACTCTTAAATACCTCCAAGGGATGGGAACTCCACCACTTCCCTGGGCAACCGGTTCCAATGCCTGATAACCCTTTTGGTAACGAAATTATTCCTAATATCTAGTGTAAACCTTCTTTTGCACAACTTGGGGCCATTTCGTCTTGTCCTATCACTTATTACTTGGTCAAACAGACTGAGCCCCACCTCTCTACATCTGCCTTTAAGGTAGTTGTAGAGAGCAATAAGATCTCCCCTCAGTGTCCTCCTCCAGGCTGAACAACTCCAGTTCCACCAGCTGCTCCTCATAAGACTTGTGCTCTAGACCCTTCACCAGGTTCATTGCCCGTCTCTGGATGTACTCTAGTGCCTCAATATCCTTGTAGTGAGAGGCCCAAAACTGAACACAGTACTTGAGATGCGGTCTCACCAGTGCCTAGTACAGGGGTAAAATCCCTTCCCTGGTCCTACTGGCGACACTATTCCTGATACAGGCCAGGATGCCATTGGCCTTCTTGGCCACCTGGGCACACTGCTGCTGTTGAAGCCACCTGGCTCACATGGAGCTCGCAATGGCACGCCAGGCTCATGAGGGCAGATGCCGGTGCTCAAGGTGCTTGCAAAGGTCAGCAAGCCCTACCAGCTGAAATCCTGTGGTTCATGAAGTGCTGAGACTGGAAATGCTCTCAGTTACTGGCAGTGAGAAGGCTTGTCAGAGGCCACACTAAAGAAAAGTGCTTATAGGTTATACAAAAGCAAACGTGGATACAAGAAGCTGTGAGCTTAAGGTAACAGCAAAGCACTTGTTTGCAGGAGGAATTTACATGGGCACAAGGACAAAATACCTGGCCTGAATTTCAAGTACAAGATCTCCTTCACATTCAGTTCTCATGTTCTTATCATGCATTCAGAGGCCAGATTCAGGCAGCTTAATATTTAGCCACTTGTCCTGGGAAAACAAAGAGTGCTTTATTCTTTCTTTGGAAGGCCAGAGTAGTCTTCCTCTGTAACTCTATTTTAATTGTACAATTGTCTCAAAGGGCATTTCAGGCTTTGGCTAGACTAGAGGTGCCCATTTTTGTTGCCATTTGTGGTTCTAAATGTCTAAAATCTGGTAGGATTAATCCAAGTCTTGATATTTTCAGGTGGTGGAGCTCTTTTTACAGACATTCACAACTTGTAATAACAGTACCATACATGGAGCTAACAGTGATAGCCACTACAAGTTATCAGTTTGCAGCTTTCTTCTCCCATGTTTTCTCTGTGGATGTAAAAAGCAGCTGGAAAAATAGGATGTGGAACAGAAAGCTCCAAAAAGAGCTGAAAAATTCCCTCAGCTGGAGTGCTGTTGCAGTCCATACCAAGTTACATGACATCCTGAGAGATACACTGCCTCTCTGCTTCCAACTCTGTATAAAAGCTATCTCCATCCATAAGATGCATTGCATTATGTTTAAGGACAACAAATTGTCACAACCTTGTTAGCAGTCTTATGCAAGTGAAGGTTTCTGTAGCATCAAGTATCATCTAACAATCAGCTATGTTCTTCTTCCTTCAGGGCCACTGAGAAGCTATCTAATGAATTGTCACCACCAGTTGTGACAGCACATACATTTTCTATTCAGGGGTTGACCCAAGATAACTTTGCTTAGTTTGCAAGATCTTCCAGCTTTCCACTTGAAGTAGTTCAGCTGAAGGCACAATAATAGTATGACTGCAACATGGTTCAGCTAAGAATTTGCTCATATTTTTGACACTTGAAAAACACATTGAGCAGCTACCCTCAAGTTTCTACCCACGGTATTAATGTATGTTTTTTCTGTACTTTACACTCTTCTTGTAACCCATCATTGGACAGAATTCTAATGTGTTCTTTTCCACATACAAAGGGGTGTGTATTTCAACTATTACATGCGATATTTTGGCATGGTGGTCACTTTCAGAAGGTCAGCTCCCTGTAGCAAAATCCAGTCTTTAAATATTTGAGTTCTTGAACTGGTCAAGTCAGAGGGGAAAAGTTGTTTAGTGAAAAATGTTAGTAGTGTTGATACAGGAAGTAGTGGTTCATTACGCTGCCTGCTGCTGGGAGTTATCTGGGGCCATCTGCTGTTTGGGCATGAGAGGCTGTATTTTGTTGCTTTCCATAGGTTATCTGCCATGAGACATTCTACAGAGTGACTGCAGCGGGTCAGAATCCACTTTGCAGTTTCATAACCACTCACCAATCCTTTTCCTGAAGCGATTTGCTTAGAACACAGCACAGCCCTGTCAGTGTTCCCACAGCTGGATTTTCACTTTTTCTTCCCCGGAGATAATTAGCAGGTGGGGGGAAAAGGGATGATTGTTTCAAAATAATGTCTGTCTCCAAGGAGAAAAAGCAGTTTTGTTCATGCAACAACAAACCCCATTATGATAGTTTTGCAGTGAATACAGATGGGGAAGTAAGAGTTACTTGAACTTTACTAGAGACATCAGCACTGCTGATCTTTGAGGCTTTGCGCAAGCTACTTCATTTTTTGTCTTTAATATTCCATACCTATACTAAAGTAATGTTTATCTACTCATAATGTATCTTATACATAATCATCACAGAGGAATTTTTCCTAATTTGATATTAGGAAAGTTTATTCTGGTGCTGTCAAGTATTAAAACTTATATAGTATGCCCAGCTCAGCTGTACTTTAGTCCCTGAATACTCATTGCTGCAACTACGCTGTCTCATAGTGAGGATGGTCTTTTTCTAAATAACATTTTTACATTGTCTAACACTCCTCCTTCTTCATAATGCATTTTCCTCCCAGAAGACCCAACAAAAGGTCATTAAGGAGAAGACTGAGAAAATGGATAATCATTTTTGTAGTGCTTTTTTCTGGAAGGACTTTGTTGTCTTCTTGGACCTTGCCATCTGTGTAAAGTAGCCCCACCAATTCAGATATCCCCTCTTAACATAGATAGCCTATCAGTGAAGTGTTGCTAAAAAGAGGTCACGTAAGATCCTCTTTTTAGAGAACAATACTAACACGGCAAAAAAAATCTGTCAACATAATTATCTCTCATATAAGAAGTAAATTACTGACATGGATTAGGAAATATGAAAGAAGTCTGCAGAGAAGGGTGGAAAGTTGGTGCACTGTACCAAACAGAAGTAAGTGAAACTGAAGAATACGTTAATTATTGATAAAGAGGAGGAAGGTGTTAAAATTCTGATAATTACAATGCAATACTCATAGCTATATGAAACAGTTATGAGGAACTGCAATACTCATAACTATATGGGAACATCTGGTGTCTATCTTGTATTCTAAACTTTTTGAGTGAGGCTCAAACTTCTTTAGACTTTGCAGTATCATTCAAACAGACTAGATACTAAAAATGTACGGTTTAATGGTTTAATTTCTTGAGTCCTCTGCAAGAATTACATTGAGTTACACTTTCAATCATTCTTCATTTCTAAAAATGTCATCACTGAGCACACCTGTGAGGAGGCAAGTCACGAAAACACATGATTTATTCGAAGTTCAATAATGATGATCTTTTTTTCCCCCCCCCAATAAAATATTTTCAGGTCCTTTGTAATATAAAAAAGTTATTTTGTATTGGGTTTGCAACTTTTAGTTTATTGATCCACTAGTATGGGTACATATTCATTCTTCTGCTAAAGGCAATGCATCTCTTAGCAACAACTGATATTAACAAACTTAGTTCTAAATCTTTCAGAATCACAGCTGTGATATATTTGCAAGATATAAAAGTTATTGGTTGGAAGTGTAATCTAATTCTGTCTCAGCTAGTTCTGTTTGGTAGCTGAAGTTAAAAATATCTGTTTACGCCCACAGGAGAAAAATCATGTAAAGATTCTTTCCTCCATTTTATGTTCAAGATCTAAGCAGCACATGAATTTTTGCATGGGATAATCCTCATATATGAAAAATAATCAGTATGAGAAATTGTTCTATAGACACTAGCACCCTACTTGTTTCAGGGTTGGGGTTTTTTTTTTCTTATCTCAATATAACATTTACCATGCTACAGTTGACCACATTTTTCCTGTGTTGTAGGCTCGCTGAAGATTAGGTTGACTCCTAGGTCAGCTAAGGGCATTACTCAACATCAGCGTATCCTTGAATAATGCAAGTACAAATCACGTTATGCAATCCTACAGTACCTGAAAGTCGGGTTTGACTTCTCACTAGTACATTTCCATTATTTGTTTGCTTTGGATACTCTATTGTATAGCACAGGAGCTGCTGCACAGTTAAAATCGATGGTGCTTTCCAGTGGCAGCATTATTTTCCACACCTGCCTTCTTTGAAATTCTTGGAAGAAATAATTTTTTTGAGATACTCTTATGTGCCAACTTATCCTGGGACCATAATTCAAGGAGAACTGGAGGGCAGAGGTACAGAAAGTTGGTTCAATATTACAAGTTTTTAAAAATGTGCTCACATTGTCTTAAAAATAAATTTCATAATATTATATGATTTTTGTTAAGACTTCTAGGAGTTCCCTAGTATAATATTTTTATAGCT
>NW_009698461.1:67299-68587 GCF_000703405.1 Apaloderma vittatum | reverse complement strand
CCCTGTCAGATATCTCAAATCAGAACTTTCTCTGTGACGGTCAGAGACAGTTTTTCATGCCCATGGTCTGATCTCCATTTCTTTGTGTCAAGATTTCTTCAGGATTTATATCTTGAGCAAAATGCCACAACTAATACGCAAGCTGCTGCCTCTATTGGAGCACAGATACCTGAAACTCTAACACCTGTTACGTAAGGAAGGCAGCAAATGGTCTTTTCAACATTAACATAACTGAACTCAGTAATATATGGAGCATTTCCTCATAAGGTTCACACACTTGAACGTGAAGTAGCAGGGACATTCCTAAATCTCTTTGATTCCATGTTACCTTTTGACAATCTTCACCCTGAAGTGCTGGAGAAAAGGTTTTGTGATCTCTTCTTTCCTTTTTTTTTTTTCTTGTTATGTATCTGTAACTATAAGACATAGCATTTAAAGATGTCTCTATACATGACAAGATGATTCTAAGTGTTATAAAATAAAAGTGCAGCTGCCTTTGACTCCATCCTCAGCTGCTTCCTCGGCAGAGCTAAGCCAGACATGAAGTGTGACGGGAGTAGGTGGGAGGAAATCAGTGGAGAAAACTCAGATGGAAGAATGGTTATGAGAGCTCCAAAAAGTCATGAACTGGGAAAAGAAGAGCACTTGGGTGTACTGAGTGACAAGGTTTTGGTAGCTGGTGGGTTATGAAGGTGGCTTCTGTGAGAAGCTGCTAGAAGCTTCCACCATGTCTGATGGCTCCAAGATGGACCATCTGCTGGCCAAGGCTGAGGCCATCAGCAATGGTGGTAAGGCCTCTGTGATAACACATTTAAGAAAGGGGAGGAAACCCTACACAGCTGTGGCCAGAGAGAGGAGTAAGAATATGTGAAACATCCCTGCAGTCACCAAGGTCAGTGAAGAGGGAGGGTGAGGCTGTGCTCCCGGTGCTGCAGCAGAGATTCCCCTGCAGCCTGTGGTAAAGACTGTAGTGAGACAGGCTGTTCCCCTGCAGCCCATGGAGGTTAGTGGCGGAGCAGATATCCACCTGCAGGTTGTGGAGTACCCCATGCTGGAGCAGGTTCATGCCCAAAGGAGGCCGTGACCCCATGGCAAGCCCACACTGGACCTGTAGAGAAAGAGAAGCCCACACTTGAGCAGGTTTGCTGGCCTGTTCCTGAAGGACTGCACCTGATGGGACTCCTACTGGAGCGGTTTGAGAACTGCACTCTGTGGGAAGGACTCACGCTGGAGAAGTTTGTGGAGGACTGTCTCCCATGGGAGGGACCTCACACTGGAGCCTGGAAAG
>NW_009698461.1:12093-67260 GCF_000703405.1 Apaloderma vittatum | reverse complement strand
TGGCCTAGGCTGGAAGGGACCTTAGAGATCATTTAATCCAACCTCCCTGTCATGGCCAGGGACGCCACCTCTCAGTTAGATCAAGCAACACGTGGGGACCGAACGGGAATCGAACCCACGGCCTTGGCTTTGTCAGCGCCATGCTCAACCGACTGAGCTAACTGACCCAAGAAGGAGCAACAGCAGCAATGTGTGATGAACTGACCACAACCCCCAACTCCCTGTCCCTCTGTGCTGCTCGAGGCAGGAGTGGTAATCAGGAGTAAAGCTAAGCCTGGGAAGAAGGGAGGGGTGAGTGAAAGTGTCCTTAGGATTTGGTTTTATTTCTTATTATTCTACTCTGATTTGACTTGAAATAAATTAATTTAATTTCTCCAAGTTGCCCATGATGGTAACTACTGAGTGATCTCTCTGTCCTTACCTCAACCCACGAGCCTTTTATTGTATTTTCTCTCCCCTGTTCAGCTGAGGAAGGAGAGTGATAGAGCAGCTTGGTGAGATCCTGGCATCCAGCCAGGGTCCACCCACCATGCTGGGAAAGAGGGTCTTAGCAGTTCCCTGTACCTAAGAATGAGATTCCCAGTGCGAGATTGGTTGGTAGTTGGTGTTTTGCTCAGGTGCAAAGTTACCTCTAAAAATTGGTTTCCTAATGTACAAGTTTCAGTTTGCCACTTCTTTGTATTTTTAAGGTCCAGGAAGCAGAGGTGAAATCCTGGATTTTGTGCCAAAATTTACAATACGAGTTTTCAGTCATGCCAAACTGGAGTAGAGATGGAAATCTCTGTTGTGAGAATCATTAGCATTCAAAGTTGCTGTAAACAGTCCTATTGCTTTTAATAAGTTGAAAATCTCAGCTCAGCAAGAGCATTTCTATTATGATAAAGTATGCAGATACATATATACATATAAGCTTTGTGCCTAAAATTAGATTCTGACATCTCTATATAGGATCTTAAGTCTCTCACGTCTGTAAAGCATCTCTATTCAGGAGAGAATTCAAATGTGTTAGATTTAAACATAAGGGTAAGTGCTTTTCTGATTTTAGGCAGTAAAAATGTATTCTTCAAAAATGCTGCGCCTTCTGTAGGGCTAACTGCATCAGTTAAGATGTTCTGGGATCTCTGCTTTAGTTTCCTGTTTCTGAAAATCATGGCTCATTGCGTAATTATAGTGAAAAACATGAATCATAGCGAAAAACACGAATCATAGCATACATAGAAAAAGAAATGTACTGCTTATAAATGTGTAAGTAATGGCTCTGAGACCAGACATTCAGTCATCATAAGTCAAAAGAAAGTCATTACCTTCACTGGACTCATACAGTTTTCATGAGGTTGAGACTGGCTTTGAATTATTTGTAATCTGAAAGAACTATTTTATTGTTTAATTTATTTGCAATTTAAACAATGCTAGGATACAGATCACCTAGTCCACTGTGCACGTATAATGAAGGTGAAAGACTTCATGCACAACTGCTCTTCATGAACACAGATGTTTTTATGTATATAAACACATGCAAATGCTTATTCGCCTATACATGACAACAGAATACTGAAATAAAGATTAAATTTAGGATCTAAGTATTGTTTTATCATTAGAAATGTTCTAAATTTAGCCAGTCTCTTTCAGGCCAGAGTTTTTAAATAACTGTCATCCTTTGCGGTTGGTTTCTGCTTTAGTTGGGTTTTTGTTATTACCTGTTATAATCCAGTTGTCAAATGTGACAACAGTATTTCGATCAAATTCAACTCTGATTTAATTCCAGTAACACCAACATAGTCTGTATGATTTTCTGTATGTGATGTGCAGACAAAAACTTTTGATGCGTTCACAAACTGTGTCTGTCAATATATCAAGTCATGTCTGTTGATAGCACAGTTATGGCATCAAGGGAATAATTTCTTACGTCATGCACCAGACTCTCTATAGGAGCATGAGATAAGAATATGTTGTCAACTGGAACTCAAAAATTTCCATTTTTTTTTGCTCAAGTTTTATATTTTGAAGCAGGCAATTTTAATTTGGCAGGCTCTGTACAAATGCAATTCTCATTTGGAACTCCATGATTGCACTATTTTGATGAGTAATACGATGCACTGGAATGGGTTTGGGATTGCTCTTTCAGCCCTGGCAGATCATAAAGAAAGGCACTTACATTGAAAATGCTTCATATTCCCGCAAAGTAACCCTACCTGCCCTACATTTGCATCAGCTAGCAGAGCATTAACTAAACGTGGTTTTCCTTTCCATTTCCAATTTATTATTGTTGTGCAATCCTGGAATTTACAAGTTGCATGGACCAAAGCAGCATTAAGAGTTAAGAGAACTCATGGAGGGACATCAAAGGTAGAAGCTGAGATTCCATCTGTCAGCCCCTGAGTTCACGTTTGGAACATCAGAACATAGATATTGGGGAAACCATCAAGTAGTTAAAGAATCCAGGAATTTAATTGAAGAAATACTAAATATATTCAATTTTGGAAAAATCTTATGAAAGCACAATTTCAAACATAGGCAGCTGACTAAGAAAGAGTCCTGTGAATTATGTCTCTTAACGCTATTACTTTTAAAGTATTGTCAGCATTTCTGTTACCAGGATTTACTATGGAGTACTAGATTAATTTCTAACTTGGCCTTAAGAATATATGCTTCATTACAATCCGATGGCTTGCTTTAGGCTAAAAAAATTACACAGGTGTGCACTGATGTTCATGTGTTTATTTAGAGCACCTGCACACAGAAAAACACGTGTTCACATAACCAAATATCCATACGTTCTATAGAAATGTTTATAGGCAAAAAGAACTCTAGACAAGCAATTACCCAACCAGCTTGCACAAAGATGACTCTCATGCATACAGATATTTTTGTGGGCATTAGTCAGCTGCTTGGTTATGATAATTTGATACAAAGTCTGACTCTGGAGTTATTTTAGTGACCAGGATGCACTATTTTAGTTCTGCATTATAAATCCCTATAATATAATTGCTGACAGAACCTTTATCACAGCATTTCTAGCAGATCATTTATGATCATTATGATCTGTTAGCAGATCATTTGTTCATTCAACCCAGCAATAAATGCTTGATACATAAATTTTAATAATTGCAGCCCTGTCCAGTCAGGACGACCCCTTTCCAAACGACTGGAGGCTACATGACTCATTCTCTCCTTTGTAAATTCCCAGCTGGCACACTGAGTTCCCTCCCAGTACCCCTATATTTCACAATCCCTAACAATTACTGTCCACTTTCTGTAAGTGAGATTGTTTGAAATTAAGTCAGTTAAAAGAAGAACAGTGGAATGCCTAAGTGGATGAACGCAGAACTATCATCTTAATTTCAGGGTCCATACTTTATGGTTATATACAAAGCACACAATGTTTTAACAGAAATAATTCACACTTCCAGTAAGATGGTTGAATTGTGTGTCCTGATGTGCGTGGAGAGCGCAAGCATACTTTTAAATTGCTCTCCATAAAATGGACAAGCAAGACTAATAAAGCAGACCCAGACAAAAACCTAATAATATTCATAAAACTACCATGTCTTCTGATTTACTTTTTCTTACTCACAGCATGTTCCTGGCTTCTGATGCTGTGAGTTAAGATTGCTCATGGTGCCAATTCGCCCTTTTTTTCTACAGTGTGTCTCCATGGCAGATCTTGTTCTCGCCTCCTTAGCTGTGTTTGGCTCATGTCCTTACTAGCCAAATTGATAAAACTTTGTCTGAACGTTATTGTTGACCTTTCAGACCTCTAGCCCAACTTCAGTGAGCAGTGTAATTCCTGGCTCAATCAGACACATGATCAGCATCACAGGGTTCTGAAGGCACAGCCAGGAGGCGAGTGTTTCATGCTGGAAAATAACCAGTGTCTTAGGAGAGAGAAGCACCCTTCCCTTCGCTTGCAATGCCCACTCTCACACCGTGATGCTGGAAGCCGCCTGTTGAAGGAAGCTAGGGAATAAACTGATGCTGAGCCAGCCATTTCCGTGCAACAAAGTCTGATTTCTCTGGGCTTTCAAGGAAGTAGTTAAGCAGATAATTCAGCACTAAGAAAGTGTGAGCCCTATGTCTTACTGGGTTAGAGGCAGTCAGAGGTGAAAAGCAGTTTTGCAAAGGAGTCACATGTTACAATTTTATATCTGGGCTGAGGAGTGTCATTTTAGACACACAGGGTTAATTTAGATTCAGGAGTGAGTTAACAACTTAATTTCTCTTGTGGGAAATGGGTTTCCAGGTTGGGAACTGCTCTAACACTTAGGCAGTTTTCCCATTTACTAAGTATAGCTATTCATTTTAATTTGCATAAACAACATGGATATGTAAGTCCCCAATTACTTTAAAAGCAATATTTCAACTAATACGGTGAAGTAATTACTTCAATGAGGAAATGATATTACATAGTGGAAAGCTTGGTTTGCCAAGGATCAATTTGTTGATATTTGAATTCAACTAGAAATGAAATGCACAGAACAAAAAGTAGAGTATTTTAGTAAAAAGCCATCTCATTAGTTTGGAAGAAATGAAAAGCAAGCCTGTTTCTCAGCAAGAGGGGCTAAGTAAGGGATTGCTCTGCAGTAGAAGATGTACAGATGACCATTTAGAACATGAAGAGAATTAATTCCCCATGATTAAAGCATGAAGAATTAACATTTCTTTTGCTATTCCAGAAGTAGAGTCATTATTTTTACAGCACTATTTTTCTTGTATATAAAATGAGGATACTAGTACATATGCCGCTTTTCCAGAGAACTGCGATGCTTGATTCAGCAACATCTGTCAATATCTCTGAAATCAAACAGGAAATACTCGGTCCCCATGTGTTGCCTGATCTAGTTGAGAGGTGTCCCTGCCCATGACAGGGAGGTTGGATTAAACAATCTCTAAGGTCCCTTCCAGCCTAGGCCATTCTATGATTCTATGAAATACAGCCGGAAGGCAAATACCATGACCTCAATTTACATCTGGATTTCTTTTGCTTGATTGTTGCATTTATGTGCTTAATATAAATTCATAACATCTCCCCCACAAATGAATCACGGTAAGATTTTGTTTCAAGAATTTTCCTGTCTAAACTGGAGATTATAATAACAACAAATCAAGAGGCAACAATGAAAAAATAAGTGAGCTACAAGTAATGAAGAACATAGCTGTGAGAGGTAACAAAAGTTACTATTATATATGTATTTTGTCAGTTCATCAAAGCAACAGAGGGAAGAGACAAGGTGTTTTTACAAGCAAGGAAGTGTTCTTTCTCAGTACAAGATCAATGTGAAGGTTGCTGATGTAACAGGTAAATAGAGAATTTAAATTACCTAAAGCACAATGACTTTAATTTTTGAAAATTATAGTGGGCTCTAATAATTTTATCAATGCGAATTTGGATTTGAAATATATAGGCCCCACATGAACTTTTTTGTGTTTTTCCTGGAATCATATAAATAGCTACAATAAATTGTCCAGAACCATTAATTCCTACTCTAATTAAAGAGAATGGTAATATCTATGATCTTTCATATCAGTGTTGGATAAACACTTAGAAAGAAGCTGGTAAAGGTTCACTTTGTCCTCCAGAGATTGTGTAATCATGCCTGCCAGAAATAGCTGTATTAAAAAATCCGCTGAAAAGCATAGGGACTATCTCCAAAACTGAAATTGCTTCAAAACAGGGATAAAGAAAAGCTCTTTTAACAGCATATAGGTGTGCTACAAAACAGCTGCAAATAGAAAATGAAGATATAATATTCAGAATGGCAGTGCTAAAGGCTCAGTTTGTGGTAAGGTTTAATCTTCATTCTTTTGGACATGAACTGAATTTTAACTGATGGGAGTTAGAAAAATCTGCCTGTAAGAACAGTTTTTATTCTAGTTTGACATACTTCAGGATTTCTTGCTCTTTCCTCCAAAGAAATCAATTGGGATCGAAGACAGGATGCTGGAGACTGGATACTGCCCTCCATAGTAAGTAGAGGTCTCATCAGCTGTGGTCATGCTTATCTGTTCATCCAAAGCATGCATATATTTTATTAATTTCAATATGATAGGTCTTTTAAAGACCACACAATGAGCAATTACCGGTAATGAGAAGAATCCTCCTCTTAAAGACAGAAGGGGCCCCAAAGTGGCTGCGTAGTGCCATTCCACATTTGCACTCCAGTGAATGAACTCTAGGTCAAGTAGAGGACTAGCTCTGGCACACCTCAGCCCTCTTCTATATTCTGCTTTCACTCCTTCGTGCATTTTTGACAAAATTGGCACAAGAGGATTTCAAGCCAGCATAGATCATTCATATCTCATCAGCAGACACTGGTCCCTACCTCACATTGCTGATGTAATCCAGACCAAACTGGAGGCAGTACACCAGCGCATCTGACTTCTCCTGGGCTTCTGCTCCCACCTGGTCTTTTTTTTTTTCGCATCAGCAGTCAGAACAATAAGATTGCTTCTGGGTCTCCCACCTGTTCTAAATTTGCAACTTCTAAATTTATGCCTTTTTGAAGGATAAAAAGAAATGCAGAGGCTGATCATTTCTGTAATGAAGGGATTCCATATAAATCTGAGTATATGTTCTTTATATCGGTATTTCAGCCACATTAGTGACATAGCCTATTGAATTTGTATACCTGTAATAATAACAAACTGGCAATTTGTGTTGACATTAAATGATTAACATCTTTAGTAATAATGATGCATTGTAAACTGTGAAAACAAGCAACAATTAAATATGTTTTGTGTTCTAGAGACTTGCCCCAGCTAGATTAAGAAAGAACAACTGCAAGGCTTACAGAAAGGCTCCCCAAAATACCTGGGTGCAGCTAGTCGTATTGACAGACTGAGTCTGCCCACCGCTTGCAGAGGCCACCAGGAGACATCTCGAAGTGTTCTTGGGTGAATATTTGGAGTAGGAGAAAAATGTGCTCCTGGGAGTCTGTGGCTTGGATTCTGCAAGTTCTGGGGGTCAACAAGCAAGACAAGTTATGAGAAACATTGAGAGTAAGCCAGCATACTCCACAGGCTGAGCACACTTGTGAAAGCATATATAATCTTTTTAATGATGTCATTTCTTAGCTCTCTCTTGACCTCAGGGACCTTCAGATTCAGGACTTTGTTCACTACTCTCACTGACGGGACCAGCCTTGTATTTACGAGCAATCCCGTGATTTTCAAAAATGCATCTTTCACGTCATTGCAATTTTTATTTTTAATATGGATTCCTTTCAGATCTGTATAGTTGCCAGTGAAGAGTTCTTGTCAGCCGTTGAACTATCACACTCTGTGCTAAATTTCTGAAATGGATATAAATTGTTTGTGCTTGTCTGCTTGTAAGTACAATTCCTTTTTGAAAGGCTCACTATGAAGAAAATCCAAAGACAAGCAGATTTTTAAAGAAAGTTCTAGAATTCTGTAGAAAAATGTAAAGTAAAAAGGTGAGTACACTTCTGTAAAATATTTAATAAATTTAGCACGAAAGGTAAAATATTTTTAGCACTGCTAAATTCAACAATTACAGTATAGAACCAAAGTGAATTTCAGCTAACGCAAGAAAGCAACAAGCACAACGTATCAGTCATCTTTTATTCTCTGCTGCCATCTTGTGACTCTAAATGTGACTCTAAATGTGAGCTGCTGGTATATAATAGCTAGAAACTCCAGTCCTTTAAATACTACCTTTTTAGGCCATTTTATTGAAGTACTCTTTCTGTTCTCACATAGTCAGTCTATACTGAACCAGTAGCAGAGAAAGAACAGAGAAAATATTTTGGCAATATATCTGCTAATGCAGTCATCAGTGAGGTGTCCCAAGCTTGGCCGCTGTGGATAAAATGGTTACAGAGTGAAGTCATTGTCTGTGAACGTTTCTGAGAAGGAAACTTCTGTAAGCATCCATCAGATCAGTTACTGTCTATGGGTAAATGGATCTCACAAGCAGCCCTTCTTCAAAAGTCCCTACGTACTTTTGTGACCTCTGGCAGAGCAATGTAACAGCCAACCTCCGAGTTCCCTCTCCACTCTAACATAAAGGAACAGACATTTAGCTTGGGGTGAAATGCAAGGTTGAATAAGACGACATAACAGAACATCATATCCTGCTGTTCCTGCAGTTTGGCTGTGAGGAGCCCGTTGAAAACTGTGTGAACGAGCACCAGTAAAGAAGGTGGCCTCTTAGCGGCTAAACATGCAGTAACAATAGGCAGTACCATGCACTGCAGCACAAAGCAAATCCAGCCCTGAAAGCCTCTGAGTTTCATGACGCTACTTGGGATGAAGTTTTGTACCTGAAGGCACACCAGCTTTACAGTAATGAGTAATGGTGGAGTAGGAATTTACATCTAACACCTCCCACACACCATACTATAGAAACAAACTTTCAAAGCTGGAGGACATACTGAAAATTACTCCAAATGATCTGAGGGTGAAACTAATTTTTTATGCAATATCCAATAGATTACAAGGTGTAAGTTGTCTGAAAATTAAGTTAGCTTAGAGTTTAGAGAAAAGTTTCTAACCTCTCAGTCAGTGAGGTTCTGAAACGACCATTTAGGAAAGCAGAGGAAGCAGTAATAGGATGAATCTTGTAAAAGTGGTTGAAAACTTGCTGGCCAGAATTCAGGAGATTGCCTGAAGTCCAGTGGTTGCTGCAGTTAGTGAGACACCAACTTTTACAAAAGCTCACATAAAAATTGTAATTACACAAACAAGCAGAAAATGCTGTGTCTTAACAAAATGATGTTAAAAAAACCCCCAAACAAACAATAAACCCAAACAAACCCAAACAACTACCTGAGGAATCCGAAAGGAAATGGAAAACCTGAATAGAACAGAGACCTCTATTTTACCCATGCTGAATTGAAACTGGCAGATTTAAAGGTTAGTTCAAAACCATTGGACCCAAGTGTGCCTAAATTTATCACTAACACTGATGAAGCCTGGCAGATTGACTCTTCCAGGAAAGTCAGCTGTAGCGGGGAGGAGAAACTTCTGGTCAAAAGAACTCTTGGTGTGTAGCTCCAGTTTGGAAGTTTGCATGGGGGAGGGTTGAAAGGACCATAACCACACATTGCTGAATTGCATTAAGTATTTCTACTTTATTTTGTTGTTCACCTTCAGTTTTGTTCAAATAGTGCATGATAACTGTAAATTAAGAAATAACATTATTTAGAAACTAGGTGGAGCTATTTGTTTAGTATATGCAGCAGATCTGATTTTGCGCTCTGTATGCAAAATAAAGTGCATGTTTTACATACACAGATGATGCATATTACCCATATTTCATGCTGCATACATTTGCTGAACTTCAGCAAATGCAATGATATATTTTTTTGATGGATCTGAGAGCGATGTACTTTGCCCATAGTGTGCATTTGCAGAATGGCAGTTCTTTTTGTGTCAGAAGGTATTTTCAGACATCTTGAAGATGGCAGTGGCAACTAGTTAAGTGAGTGGCAGAGACATAGACTGCATTGAAAACTGACTAGTGAAGAAAGTCTTAAAAGGAGCCAAGACATTGCGATAATATATTTTGAAATTGAGTTGTAGCACAGGGATATGTAAGATTAATGTAAGAGAGGTGTGGCATTTAGCAGATCTTTAGAATATTCCACTGGACATGCAAAGTCAAAATAAATACACTGCCATTTACAGGTGCTTAGAAAGAAAATGGCAGGGTGGAGATGGAAGAGGGGTGTCAGGAAATTAATCTCTTGAACTTTCATGTGCCATGGTGCTCCTACTTTCCCAAAGTTTGACAAAGGCTGCCAGCGTAACTTGCTTTCTCTGAACAACAGTGAGCTAGTGGCAAAATATATGGCTTTTGTGCCATCTACGCCTACATAATTTTCTAAATCTCCTTTGTGGTTAGAAGGCAAAACCATGTGATAACAAAACTGGGTTGTGTGCCATTTCATAAGGCCTCACAGCCCTAAAACCTTTCCTTCACCCTGCACCATGCCCCAGGGAGCTCTGTGCATCTTTGTTCTGCACCTCACTGCGAGAGTCCAGTTACCCTGAAATGTGACTTACAGGTTACAGGCATCTCCAGAATATCAACTTTTCTACATCTGCCCTGGAGTTCTCATCTTTGGCTAAACAAGGATGTGCTACACCTTGGAAGAACTGGAAAGCTTCTACCTCTACAGCTTCTGTAACAGCTTAAACTTGCAGTAGAAAAGCTGATCTGTGTTGGACTTACTGAGTGCAGCTGTTGGCTTTAGAAAAGTAAAGAAAAAAAATCATATGGGGCTGAGTTTTGCCTGTGGGACTTTGTGACTGAGTCACCAAAACTTGGCAAAGTAAAAAGTCTTTTATCAGCCATGAGATTGCAAATAAATTGAGGGCTTTCTAATACATCACAATCTACTGTTTAACATGGAGTGGTGAAGTTCCAGTTTTCAAAGACCACAGACATTGATGACATTGCTTAATAGCTGGTTAAATACTCCTAGTTACAGTTTTCTGGTCAACAACTTGATTTGTCTGGGTAATACAGTCTTTTCTGTCCCACTGTTTCCATTCTCTTGACTTTGCAAAATGAATGTAATTTGTTAAAATTATCTTCTCTCTCAAGTTTTCATCCACTCAGTTTTCATCCACTTCTTATAAGTATAGCCAGTCTATATATTTCTTACTCATTCTAAAGTCATCTTTTAAAGTCAGTTCCAACTTTTCCTTTCTCCTTTGCTACCTTAATGCAGCTTCATTTATGCTCTCTTTGCCATATCAGTTTGCAAGAGACAAATAATGCTTTTTTTCTGCTTCATACAATCCATCACGCACTATCTCCTCTGCCCAGATTCAGAGAGGTCAGCAAATAAATAGTTTTTGTGAGATTTCCATCTTCTGCTCAACTTTCATTAAAACAAAAGAGGTAATGCCCTCAACATTAGTGTTAAGAGGAAGAATACGAATGCAGTCCAAGGACTTTTCTCTGATGAAAAATTGACCAACTAGGCGTACTCATGTAGCAAGTGCGTTGATACATATATGAATGTACTTTTATCCATGCAGAATTAGTGTTCTTCCCCAGTTCAGATTATGTTGCCTGAATTCAGCAATGTTTCCACAAATCATTTCTAAGAAGTATTTGCCATCCTGCTATGTGTGTAAGAAAAAAAAGACAAGCGTATTACAAAGTTTTGCATCATCCACTCTAATTAATCTTTCCTTGGGGCCACTATGAAGAGACTTTCTTTTGCCAGTAGAAATTATATAAAGAAACCAGAACACACAAGGGGAGCTTTTGAGTTCCACCCACAATACCCAGGAGGAGAGCAGATTTCCAGGATCAAAAAGCGGAAAAGAAGGAAAATGCCAATGGAATTGCCAGCGTAGAACCTCTCACCAAGCACACGTAAACAGAAGTCTAGTTCCAGTGACAGGTAGAGAAGAGAACCTGACCATGTCTTCTCTGAAAAGATAGGAAAGGTGAGCATCCATCGCTGTTGACTACATCTCTGAAACGCAGCTTATCAAGAATCTATTTTTTTTAGTTGGAGAAAAAAAATATAGGGAATTGTCAAGGTTTAAGGCTGGCCCAGCCACTAAACTGACAGATGCTCTGTGATCCCCCATCCCCTTCCCAGAGTAGGATAACAGCGGAACTTTTAAGAGACTTTAAAGTTGAAAAAAAGCTTGAACCAGAATAAGAAAAAAGAAAATAACACTTCTAATAACAATGAAGATCTTGAACTATATACAGATATCACACAAGCATGCAAATATATTAAAAGATACAAGAGAATGTGTCAAAACAAACCTGCACCTTCCAGACAACAGCTAGGTCCCAAGCAGAAAAATGCTGCAGGCAGGACTTGGCAAGAGACAGCAGCAGCCAAGGGCAGAGTCCCAATGATAGTGCAAAAAACCCAGAAAAGTTGCCGTTCCATTCCCGCCTGGGGAGACAGGGCAAGACAAGCCATTCCATCGGATAGCGCTCCTCTGTAGTGTGAAAGCAAGAGGCAGGAACAACAGCAGCACAGGGAGAGACACCAACCAACAGCAACCCTCACAGCACAGCAGCACCAGAGACCCATGGACTCTGCCGAGGGGTCCTTATATACTGAGCACCATGGGAAGGAATGCTGTGATTGGTCCATTTGGGTCACCTGACCCATCCTCTCCTCCCCATGGGCGCAGCTGGCCCTTCCCCCACTGGGATTGCCCCCTGGGCCAGGAGCTCCCAAGAAATTCTGTCCCATGACAGGAATGAACTTACCCTTGTGTCAAAGATACAGGCAAGTGGAGACTCAGCACTGTGCGTGCAGTTTAAAGGGAAATACATCTTATCTTGAAGATACTGGAACACAGTCTAAAGATGAAGAAATACATGCAAACAGCAGCATGTTACATCCTAGGTATAGCTATAGTCATAGAACCATAGAATTGTCAGGGTTGGAAAAGACCTTAAAGATCATTTAGTTCCAACCCCCCTGCCATGGGCAGGGACATCTCCCACTAGATCAGGCTGCTCAGAGCCCCATCCAGCCTGGTCTTGAACACTTCCAGGGATGGGGCTTCCACCCCCTCTCTGGGCAACCTGTGCCAGCGTCTCACCACCCTCACAGTGAAGAACTTCCTAACGTCCAATCTGAACTGATCCATCTCTAGCTTCAATCCATTCCTGTTGGAAATACTCCCTCTGCCCCAACTGTGTGCTGCTTACTTATGCTAAACATTGCTGTCCTCAGGAGCAATCTTGTCAGCATTTGCTAGTCTGCTTCAGACAACCCTAAGTGAGTTAATTTAAACAGCTGATGAAAGTAGTTTGCGCTAGCAGGGCTAAGTTTGCCCAAAGCATTTTAGCAAACCCACTCAAGATCCCTTCCAGGAGCAGAGCCATGGCGACAGCTTCCAGCTGCTGGCTGTGTGGGGCTAGAATGGTTGAGCAGGCACTTGAGATCTTGAGGAGGACGTCTGTCCATGGCCTAATGTGGAGTTATTTGAGACTCTGGGAAAACAAAAATGAGTCACAAGAGCAACACCAAATAGAGTCCAAATCAAGGGTTTGTCTGTGGTTTGTTTACCATGGATGGAAGTTTCAACTAGAATTCACTGCTGATGTCCAAATGTCCTTCAGCATCACAAGGCTAGTCCCTTGTGAAAAACTCTCTAATGCCCCTGACTTTACTGATGGTGCCTGAGTGTCCAGCTTTGTAACCCAAGTACCCTCTTCTGCTTTATGATTTCAGAAATCAAAAGAAAATGAGAACAAGCAAATACAGTGTAACTTCTAGTCAGTAAAAAAAAATCATCTGTATTAAAGCTCACAAATACATCTGTTAGCTTTCAGGCATTATTCGCAGCAACAATGTTGGCCTCTTATCCTTTCCTCTCAGTAGGAAAATGAAAAGCTGAAAGAACAACTGTTCCTTTTACCTCTCCCCAACATCTACATCTAATATTTTCACCTCCTTAGTGAAGTATATAACTCAGTTCTCACATCCATATTTTCACAGATGTGGTAACTCAGCATTTTCTGGGCTGCTTTTGATTTTTTCCAGGATATATTATTACCTCCCATATATTATGCTCTCTTCCTCCCCACCATGTTTCTGGCACATTTCATTCCCCATGTGCTGGATGAGAACGTTATCTAGTTCCATTGTTGTAAATAACATTGTTGTAAATAGATTAAGATTAATGCCAGATTTAGTATAATGCTACTTCTACAACTATCTTTCAAGGGTGTGAACACAGATTGGCCTCATCTAGGCTGGTTTTGACTGCCACAGTGCTTTACCTTCCACGTAGTAAGTGGGATCCTTTGGCCAGCATATGAAGGCTTAACCCTTCAAAGGCAGGAAAATATCACCTGTGAAGCAATAAAAATCAGTAAGCTTCACCATGAATACCTCCAACCGCTCATCCACACACCTCCGGGTAAGCTAGTAACATCCTGCTTGACAGGATATTTTACGTGTTATCTCCAATTTTGTATCAGCCACCAGAGTTATTACTTGACATCTTTACATGGTCTGATGTGTTTTGCTAGAGATATGCTAACTGGTTATGAACTGGATAAAACCTGATATTAGCTTGGCTTTGTTTAATTTCTGATTTTATTTACTCTGTGATAACTGACTAACCGCAGTTAACATTGTGGATAGTTTGCCCTGTAATGACCAGATATTCCATTACATTATGTAAATTATTTGCATAGTGATTATGATTTATGTTATTGGTAATTAGAATTATTTGCCTGCTGGTAATGCTGTATAAATGATCTGTCATTAATCACAGGGCACACCTTACTAAGAGCTCTAATAAGGAAAGCTGTAGTTTAATTTCCCTAAACCATCCATTGCTTCACATCAACTGTTTTCTGTATTTATTGATCATTCATTGATAATTACCATAAAAACCTGGAGCTTTGTAAATGTCTTTGTTCTTTAACATAGGATATCACCAGGCTTTGACTCACAATAATCAAAACATGTAGGTACTAAAATTTGCTCACCAGATTTTCACTCTTGCTCTCTTAAACCACATCAGAAGTTCCTCCTCTTGAAGAAGAGAGATGATCTGTAGTTCACACCCCTCACGTTAGTACCCATAGAGCCAAGGGCACACCTTTGCCAAGGGAAAATTAAAAAAGGCAAAGGCAAATGAGATGCCAGCCAGCAGATCCCTGTCTTTATTTCAGGAAAGGAAACTTCCAAGGGGAAGCTACTCTTCCCCTGAAAAAAGCCAACTGAGCGATGTTATTGTTCTTTTTTCTTTTTCTGCACTCACTGCTTCATCATTTTCTTAGGAACTGCCTTTATTGACTATATAATCTTCTTGCAATAAACCATTAATAAACTGGTTGAGGAGAAGAACAACAAAAACACCTCAGCATCTTTTCTAGCCCTCTTTAGTGCTTGCTGTGCCTAGTTTGATGAACTGTCTGACTGTTCCCATGTAAGCAGAGAATCCCATACCCTTGGAAAGCCAACTGTCCATTTAAAACAAAGCCAGACCTCTGAGCTCTGCAGCAATCAGCTGGTGTGAAACAGGGGGCCATATCCACGCTGCAAAAACATACTGACGTTTTCTGTGTATCAAGAAAAAACAGAGCTAGTAATTACCAAGATTTCCAAGGTAGGAGTTAGAGCTTAAGGATTCCTAGCACAATGCTAAGACCCAGAAAAGCAGGATTTAAGACTCGCTCCCAAACCCTGTACCTCCATATACTCCTGTAGGCCATGAACATGCATTTCAAGGTCATATGAGAATATTGAGGCAGATTTCCACATATCCACAGTCAGTGTAAAACCTGAATGTTTTGTCTTCTCAGGCTCTGAAGTTACTTAAAATCAGACCTATCTAAAATCAGACCCTCAACTAATGTAAGACGATAGAGTTATTCCCAAATGAGAGACATTCTGAAATGAGACTAATAAAAAGCCTCTACTATGACTTAACTGCAAGGCATTTAGTATAGATACTTTTTCTGAGTGTCTGAAAGAACTAGAACTGTATATGAAGAATAAAAATACTTGTCACAACACTTTCTGTAATTTTTGTGGAATAAAGAACTGTTTACCTATATAGAGATTCAGTCAAATTGCAATGCTTGTTTATGATGCTAAAAGATTTGAATAGTCTGAAAGAAATATTTGTACTAAGAAGAATTATTTAGAGTCAAAAGGAAAATAGTTGAAACCTACTGAACCAGAAAATGTATGCAAAGGAAGATCAATGTGAATAAAATATCTCTTTTAATATTTTACTGGGGGAAAAACTAGAATTGCTAATGTTATTTTTAATTTTGAGCCTCTGTAATATTATGAACAGTCTTGATTTTTGCCTTGGAAGGTTAAACAAAAGGACTAGTCAGTTGTATAAGGGAGAAATGGATAATAAAGGAACATGAAGAAGAATTTCATACATTTAAAAAGCTAATTGATGATTGATGTGTTTTGCATTTTGCATCGTTTAATTTCACTTTTTCTTTCATCAGCAAATGAAATCATAGAGGAGTATATGTTTTAATTCGGAGTTAGACTTTTTCCTAACAGAGATTCCAAGAAATATGTTTCAATTTAGGTTTGAATACTGCCATCCATCAAACAGTGCATTCATCTAAAAACCCTGGAATCACACGAGTGTGAGTGTTAGACAGATGCTATGAGTAGCAACAGACTAGCCAGTGCTGCAGATCATCTGTATAAGAAAACCAAAAACATGGGTCTGATTTCAAGTGTGGGAATCCAGAGTGACATATTAGCTTTATCAGGGTGTGTGACTCGTTTTTCCTCCCCACACTTGGTCAATTAATGAGATTAGGAAATCCCATTAATGAATCCTCTGAGTCTTTGCACATAAGCAGTCGAAACAGCAGGGAGCATAGAAAGGCGTTGGAGAGGAGGATTTTTAGAGATCTTACAGCTCCTTGAAGTTTTTCAGAACGTATGTCTCATGGAAAAACCCAGGCTAGCTACACCCATGTACTCCCCATCCAAGAGTTGAGCTAATCTGAGTTTACTAGCAGGATTTTGTATACAAGAGGAGTAAGAGAGGGGACAAGCTTATGGTCTGTAGGGGACGGGCGATGCGGGAGAGCCGTGTGTGCAATACCCAGATCCATCCTGATCCTGCTGAGAGTGGAGGATCTGGCTCGGTGCAGACCGAGGCACCACGATTCTTCCTGCTAAGAGTCTTTGAACTCTCCTTTTCTTATTCTCCCTGAGGAACTCAGGGAATTTCTAGCGATTCTTTTCTTCTCCAGGCTGAGCAGACTTGATGATTTGTAGATACTGGACTGATGCCATGCTGCAGAAACTGAAAAAACACTTCAGCAAAGGAAAGAGAATCACATATACATCTATGCTAAAATGCAGCCTGTACAGAAGCTTACATAGCACAAAAGAGGTGAATATGTGTAAGAAAATATGGGTAAAGTTACTGCATAATAGTTATTGAATTTACAAAAAAAATCTTAAAAGCCACTTGCAAGGACACACACGTGTGTATGTTATAAAATAAAACATATGACACTCTCTTAGTGGTTTAATTCTGAGTATTACTGACTAAACTTTGCTTGGCCTTCAGCTGAGAAGTAAAAAAAAAAAGATAGCATCTTAGACTTACCTGTAATAGTTCCTCAGTGCCTCCCTAATCCGTAACGGAAGCATTAATCACTGTGTCTTTGTCATGGCAGCAAGGCAGTTTGCAGTCTGTCTGTGTATATGATTTATGAACAGCTGATGGCCATTGAACTGCAGCAATCCACCAAACAGTATTTTGTACTTCCTTCTGCTTTGAGTATAAATGTTATGGAACACCGACGTTACATTCCTTCTAACATATACAAGGTTAATTTTGTGAGCTCCTTCATTTTTGCCTCTCTGTGTTTTGGTTTTTGTGCCTCACTCTTTCCTCTGCCATCACAAAATGCATTGCTGATCTCAGACCTCCAGCTCACCACCTTGCTTAAAAGTCTGGGCTTTGCTGTGCTCCAGAATAGGATCTTCGTGCACTAGCAAGAGGAGCTCCTGTTCCAGCTGAGCAAGAAATGGTCCTCCAGCCTAATTTCAGCTCTCAGTATGTTTCCTCTTGTCCCTGGAGTTCCATGTGAAATTTGGAGTTTCAAGATCTGGTGCAGATCCTTTTGGGCATGAGTCCCCAGGATGACCGAACTCTACTCCACATAGTTGCTTTGGATGGAAAAGGAAGGGGACTAGATTTGTGTTTTGTTCTTTTGCAGATGCCTAGCAGGTGGGATACTCAGCTTGAGCTACGATTTAGAAAGAGTAGTATGGGAGGGGAATGTCAAAGAGAGGCCTTTCCTCAGATCCTGCCTTGTTTCCAGTCTCACCAGTGTGTGAAGGCAGGTGGCTCCTTACTGGTATGTACCTGTGGTGACATGGCAGCTGTGAAAACCCACATGCTTCAGGAATGCGCTCACTCTGTGTTCATTTTCTGTTGTGGTCTGCTCTCTGGGGGAATTCTGCCAATTTTGGAGGAAGTATCTGTGTCCTCCCTTTCTCAATGTTGTCTCATTCCTTAGCCTCTCTCTGTGCTCCAGTCTGCAACTTCTAAAAGCCAAGGCTACATCCAAATTTCTATTAATCACAAGCCTATGACAGCACAGCACATTGCTGCATTCAGTAGTGTTTAGGAAGATATTGCTTTGTAAACTGTGCTGCTATTCACCATTGCATGTAACAAAGCACTCTATGTTGGTTAATGGTGTCTGGAAAATAATGGTTAAATTTAAAGCATCCCAGATTCTGAAGAGTGGGTTCAGAAGAAAAAAGAAAATGCCAATGGCTAGGAAAGCTAAGGATTTCAATGCTTTATCTCACCTCTCCTAGTAAGAGAATGAGGGATGTATTTACAAATATTTGAAGGATGGCTTGAAGAGGTAGTGCTGCCCTCCAGGAGTTCCTGGCATCACAGGGTGTATAACAAGGCATAATGGGATGAAATTAGACAATAAAGCTAACCAGATAAATAGTCTTTCATCCTGGAAGCATGTTGCAAATGTTCATAAATGCAATAGTGACTGCAAACATTTTTTGGGGAGGATTCCTACCAGTGAGATCTGGCAGGTATGGGCTGGCTGGGTGGGGAGGGAAGGAGGGAGGGCACCTTGAGCAGCAGCCTTGCCCCAGCCAGCAGAGCACTGGCTCCCGCACAGCCCTCTGCCGCCCCGAGCGAGTCGGGCTGCGTGCCATGGGAGGGTCACTGCCCAAAGAACCTGCTGGAAGCCCTGACCCCTGCAAAGCTGAGCTGAACCCAAGAGTTATTACGAGGCTCCACGTCACGCTGGTGAAAAAATCCCCTAGGGCAGGACCAGGAACAGAGTTTGGGCCAGATATCAACATGAACCACTTGGTCCAGATGTCTCCAGGAGCACTCGGCCCAGAGCCCAGGTTGCTCCGTGGGAATGTGTCGCGGCTTCCGCGGGCATCTTGCCAGCGACAGAGAGGGCGAGGGCGGGAAGGCACCAGGCACTGGCCCTGGCAGGCACGGTGGGCAACGCTTGGCTTGGAGAGGGGACACAAAGCAGATTGTGGGTGCAGCGTTCGTTAATTATGTGGGCTATAACCACCATAAGTGATGAGAACAAATTACTGGCCCATTTCTGATGAGAGAGAGATTGGGGGAAAATGGGAGATGAAGCGGAGCAAAGTCAGGCGGTGCTGCCGCTTTGCTTTACCTCTTTTGGTTTGCTGTTATTTTTCAATAAAGAACTTGTACTCTCATAACGTTTTTTTAAGTGAGTGAAAAATTTTAAAAATAATAATATTGCAATAAGCAGAAAAGGACTTCGCATCTACTGTCCCCCACAAGATGGAGCTCTCAGCTCAGGAGCAGGGAGGATTTCCTTTGTGTTACAGGAAAATGATACGTCTTTACTCTCACCCTGTTCTAATTTTTATCTTTTGCTAATGTAATGCAGATTGGTTTTATACATTATTTATGGAGCCCAGAACTGGTATAGGGAACGCTGTCACTCATTTTAATGATTTAGATATGTTTTTTATTATTATTATACTGTATAGACTTTGGAAAAACCTTCATTTGGATCCCATTTAGAACACAGGAAGTTGCCCAAAGCTTGGATGTGAACCTTAATTTACTGAAATCCTTGTAAGGCTGAGAATATTTACTGCTGGCATTTATTGCTCCTGTGAGAGTCAGAGCGAGGGGGGCAGCGGGAGGGAAAGAAAGAGAGGAAAGGAAAGACAACCATAACTTCAGCCAAAAAAGCAAAGAACATATGCTGGAGCCGTGCTCGGCTGTATGAGTGCAGCAGCAGGGTAATCTGCCTCTGAGCTGCTTTGCTGGGATGAGGAGGTGCCTTCCTGCCTTGGAGATTCAGGAGAACTCTGACAAGACTCATCCTGTGGAGAGCTAAACCTGCTTTTCTAAAGCCTCGCTTTATAAAGTGGGTTTCACGAGCAGTTGAGACACTTGGTCTGATGCATGCCATAACGAATCAGGCCCTTTTTATGCTGCAGCAGAAGTCCCTTTAGGCTTCCCACTGTGGGTACGGACCACAGGGATTTTAGCTGTGTGGTGTAGCAGTTGTTCCATGGGTGCCCGAGGGAAGCCCGATGCAGGACCCCAGACCACCCTGGCTGGAGCAAGGGGAGCACTGCAAACCTGCCCCCGTGTTACAGGGGGCTGGAGAAGACGACCCAGCAGCCAGCAGTCATGGAAGCAGAGAAAGAGATTCTCTTATTTTATCTCCTCCTTTCAGTTGCTTCATGCCTGCACAGTAATAATAAGGCTACACATACTTTGGTTGTTAGAACTTGTAGAGAGAAATATTCCCAGGACAGGGGCAGTCTTTGCTGAGGCTACAAGTGCAGGTGATTTCATCAGCCTCCAGCCTTTCAGAAAATCAGAGTTCTGCACTTGAGGAAAAGGAACAAGTTCCCACAGCACTTTTTATTTTAAAGAAAAGCAGAGCAAAATATTTAATTTAATATTTTTTTTTTGTATTTGCTTTATGTTACTCTGTTCCTCTAGCCCCCTTTTCATTCAGCTACTTAAATTACCTTTCAACCAGTCTCTCTAGTGGCTTGTTTGTCCTGTGCTGTGACAGTTAAACTTGCTAATAAAACAGCTGGCAGGAGGATGAGTGAAGGGATCATGCAAGCTCTTGCCCCTGTTGTGGAAAAAAGCAACAACGGTAAAACTCCACTATGTCTACTTTTGAAATTTCCTCAGAAACCTGTATATTATGGACCAGAGCTTTCTTAAATGGAAACACTGTTTTGTGAATCTCTAAAGAAATGCAGTATGTTTTCTGAAGAGCAGTTTAATTTAAGAAACTGTCTATTTGCATGAAATACCCACAACTGTTTCTTACTATTATCACTGAAACAGCTTTTGATGATATACTGTCATTATTTTGAATTTAGCTGTGCTTTGTTAGTTTTTATTACTGACACTGTGAAAGGATCAAGGCTTTGCTCAACAATGCGCACCAGTGCATGGCAAGAGGGCAGTTTTTCTCTGGGAAAGAGAAAAGCCAGAGTATGGCCATACAGGAAAGCAGGATGGGGTGAGAAACTGAGGGATGGCAAAAGCAGGCAAAGTCAGTCTATGGAAAGATGTCCCTCTTTTACAGGCTATGTGCTGCAGGCAATAGCAGAGTGGGTCTCAGATACTAAAGATTATTGCTCAGGTCTCAAATCTCAGATTTAGCTTCGTTAGAGAACATGACTGGAACACCAATTATAAAATTGGAAGCTCTGTGTTCACAATACGCCATCTAGATGCTTATAGTATAATTATAATCATAGCAACAGATTGAATCCAGTGTAAACACCTAACTTCTCTCCAGGAAAGGCCTTCTGAGATATCTCAGAAGACGTACAGGTAGTTCAGATATGCAATGCCTGCTCCTAGAATTAGGAAAACTGAAATTAAGAGAAGAGATTTGCAACTGCTTGTAGAGCTGGAAGGTTAGTGATCATTCTTTATCTCTTATTGTGTGAGTGGGAGGGCACCCATCTTGAACAAATTGCTAGACACAGTTGTTCATTTTTACATTAAGATGTCATTTCACATTAATTTAAAGGACTCCACTGCAAAATGTGGTGACATAGTTTCATTCTTAATCATCTTGTAACGATTTCAGTCTTGAGAAGATAATTTAAGCATTGGGACAGATAAGGAGAACATTGGAATTCGATTATTAGAACTGTTTAGAACAAGTTGGACGAAATCTGTCAAGAATGGCCTAGGTATAGTTGATTCTCCCTTGAGGCAGAGAAATAAACAAGATGACCTATTTACTCTATTTTCTATGATTTGTGTGAGACTAACTGTAGGTGCTTAAATGCAGAAAATATTTTGTGTCAAAACAAAGAAAAAGACAAATGTGCTGAAATAAAGTTCAACTTGACCTGAAGTAAAACAAGAAATTTGTAGGAATGATGTAATTATCCAAAATCGAACATAAATACTATCTAGAATTCCACAGGAGGATGAAATTTTAAGAAAATACATAGAAGATATCATGAGAAATGCTCAGAAACAGCATCCAAGCAAACTCAGCTCTGCTGTATAACAACATTACTAAATGAAATTATTCCAATGAGGGGCATTTTTTGTGTTTCGAGTTCCAGATTCAAGTGTTTCCCCGAAAATAGAAATTTTCTCTCTCCCCAGCCCCGCCTCTGTGTCACCATAGTGTTCCCATTAAGAATATAGCCAGCAGCTACTTTTGTTAAGAGAAGCCTGTGATCTCAGCTGCAGGAAGAACAATGGAAACACGCTGTTCTTCTCAAAATGCCCCTGTGGATATAGGCTTCTTCTGCTCTGCTGTTTCATCATAAACTCTCTTCACAGCAGTGCCGCAAGCCTCAAAGTGAGCGGGGTCAGGCTGAATTTCTGGGTACCTCAGTCAGGAGTCTGAGTACGGGCTGGCGATGCCCACAGATTGAGCTGCAGGATGATGACTAGGCTGCTGTTCTGTGTTGCTTTTGCCATGCTGGTGCCATGGTCTGGCTGACAGCCTGTAGTCCAGAATTCTTGGCATCTTTCCTAGAAGGGCACCCATCCCGTATCTTGTACCATATGCTACAAAGGTAGCTGGGACTGATGAGCAGCCTGAGTTTTGCATACTGCAAACAGTAGGAGCTCAGCTGTCTCCATAAATATGCCCTCAGAAAGCCAGATCAGGGAGTATGGTGGGCTATACTCTGTTCATATGAGTTATTCAAGCAGAGTATAGATGCAGCATCGTTTTGAGATTTCATTTCCACATAGGAGAATGCAACCATTTTGACAGACAATCTTCCTACACTCTCTGTGAGATTTTCTACAGAAGAACTTCTGGAAATAAAGAGATTTAAGGGGGGGTGAATGGTTATTAATTCTACACTATCTTGAAGTGTAGGCCACAGACTTCCATAGTTTTAACTGCTTGAAAAATATGAAGAACCATCTATTTTACTATGATTGCCTAACTGGAGGAACAGAGAACTACTGTTATTCCCTTAAAATTAAAAAGAACTCCCAAGCTGACTACTCTGGTTTATTTACAAAACCCTAAAAATGTATAGCTGTTTTGTGCTTTCCTTGTTAGCTGGGTGGTTATATTTGGTAGGGCTGCGACTCTCTATGACCATTTGTTTGAGTTCTTCATTGACTGTTTGCTGGATATGCTGAAGAAGAACCAGGACCTTTGAGCTGACACCGTTTTACTTCAGGATATCAAATGCTAGAAAGTCATTGTCCTGTTGGCTCCATTCGATGAATTCTTGCAGGTAGATTCAGCTGGATGTGTAACAAACAGTGTAGAGTGATCTGATTGTTTATCCTGTCAGATGGAGTCCCTGGACATAACTGTCAAGCTGCCATTGACACTGGAGTATAACCAGCTCTGTATTAAACTGTCCAGCTGTGATGTGGAGACTGCAGCAATTATTTACTTAAGAAGCATAACACACAGTGCTGAGGGTATTTGAAAGACATGAGAGCCCATACAGTGGTAACTTCTGCCTCAGTAGCCTTTCTGAAGGTGTCCTAGTCTCATATTTTCAAAACACTTCTCTAAAAGGTCATGCTTGTATCAGCTTTAGTGCAAATTAATGGATCATGCCCACAATTGGAGAGGTTTTAATCTTAATGTTTTCATCATCATCTTCATTCAATGTAGGAGGGTATGACCAGCTAATGAAATTTCTAGATCTTGCCCACTAGTGGCTGTCATTAGACTTTTCATAACACAATTATGGTGCCACTGCAACTGAAGGGATCTTCCTCTGCTGGTGCCTCAGTTTCCCTGATAGGGCTTTTTCAATATGCCTTTGAGTTGAGTCAACAATTACACGAGGAGACCTTTCAATCACTTACGTCAGCTTCAGTCAGTGGTACTTGTCCCAAAAAATATACTAATACTGAGGACTTGACATGCTCAGTCTACCTCCTACCACTGAATCACTGTCATATCTAGCAGACTTGTTTGGTGAAGACCATCTGTAGAGGAAAATGATGACCAGCAACATCTCTGATGCAGCTCCACTTCAGAGTTAACTGGACTATTGACTTGACCCTCTATTCATCCTGTATCATTACAACAATTAGATAAAATAATAATTAGCAACTTATCTTAATTACAACTTAATTTTATAAAGACAGCTTGTGCACAAGTGTTCAATTAATTTTAACTACATGGAGAGTTGAGAGAATCTGTTGTTTTAAGATTATTCAGGACAAAGAACAGATGCTAAATTTCCTTAAGTGACCAGTTTAATTTTAGCACAAATGAACAGATTTGTTTATTAATGTTCAGAAAGCTCATCCTATTTTTAAAGGATGAAAACTGTAAGTTTGGAGAAGGTGTGCTTATTTTTTGTATTTAATAAAAATGGTGAATCTCAGCTACAGAAGCAAGAGAGAAGTCTCCCAAAGCTGTAGGATTGTGACTGGGGCCTCTGCACGAGAACACATAACCTGATAACTTTGTGGTGAGGCAGGAGAAGTGAGCGTTCTCCAAAGAGATTCTTGAAGGTGGGACTTCTTACAAAAGATTTGCTGTGAGTTGGACCCGATGCAGGATGTCCCTGCAGTTACACTTTGCCTCCTCTCCATCATACCTCCTCCAACAGGCAGCCCTGAGAGAAGGGGAGCTTCACATCCCTCTAGTGACACACTTCTAGTGTGACCCCCCCAGAGTGTTTTCTGCTTATCCTTAAGTAGTCTGGCCATCATCAACTCATGTACGATCCCAAGCTATGAATCCATACCATGTTTTAGACATGAGAACCAGCTCTGAGACGTCCCCCGTGTTTGCAGAAAATCTAAGCATCTAGAAAACGCTGCATATCAACACCTATCAGAGTCCACGATTCCTGATATTCATGGGAATTAATTGGCTGTGTGAAATTTGAGAATTATACAGGTTCACTGCTAGAACTAAGTCACAATTAGTGCCAAGTGTTTTACTACTAAAAAAGCCCCATGGATTAGGCTTTTCAGAATAAAGGAAACCTGCTTCTGAACTTTTTGCCACAGTTGGATACTCAGTCATAGAATAGTCTACATACTGCCAGTACATTTACAATGTAAACGCTTTCTTTTCAAGGTCAGGGTTTTAAAGCACTAGACTGCTATTGAAACTGCAGGGGCAGAGCCTGAACAATTCTACTGGTTTTCTAAAAATAAGGAGCTTTATAGCTAAACTGCAGGATGTATTTTAAAAGAGAGAGTCTCAACATTTTTCTTTTTACTGCTACTTGTATCCCATCTCTACCAATTTTTACTGCTTTACACAAAGGCACATCTATTGCAAGGCATGGCATAAAATCAACACTTTTCCATTCTTGTGGTTAAGCCCGGTCTTACAATATTTGTGATGTGCCACAGCATTCAAATGCATTAACAGAAAACATGACCCACCAAAGGGAATATAGCTTTACAAATAAAATGACAGAAACAGAGAATACCTACTTGGCTAATTCAGACTTCTTAGCTTCAACTACTATGTTGAATTTTACATTTTAAAATGTCATATTTCCTTTTAAAACCTGCAACTCTTAAATACCTCATGAAATCCTTCAAGACTGAAGCATGAATGAAACAATTGCTTCCTTCATTATAAATGATTAATCAATCAGGGCTTAATATTTTCAGGCCTTTAGAGCTCACTTGTTTAGCTTTTGCAGTGCTTGAAAATGCGTATTATTGACTGAAGGTGATTTATTTGGTTTTTTTTACCTGTTATTGGAAAAGATTTACCATTTACTGTGATACCTTAAAACAGTGAGTACTAAATTCTGGCCAGTTTCTAGCAAGACATACAAGTAGAACAGTGAGATGTCCGCACACTTACAAGGTTACTAAAAAGATTCTCCAGTGTTACAGGTAGAAGGATCATACAGCTGCTTGTATCTGTGTTTCGTAGAATCATAGAATGGCCTAAGCTAGAAGGGACCTTAGAGATCATTTTAATCCAGCCTCCCTGCCACCAGGGACGCCACCTCTCGACTAGATCAGGCAACACATGGGGACCGAACAGGAATTGAACCCGCGACCTTAGTGTTGTTAGCGCTACGCTCAACTGACTGAGCTAACCGGCCCCCTAAGCCTGTTACAAATGGTCGTGTGTTGGCAGGTTTAGACGACAGCTTGGTGTGTGCGTGGCTGCTCCTGCACTAGATTTCAGGATAAGCTTCTTTGGACATAGCCTAGCTGATCATTCTGCCTGGCCCTGCTCCTAAGCACAGTCCCCAAGTGCCATGAGTGAATTTAAGTGCCACTGGTCTTGCTTTCCTGGTTCCCGCTGAGCACCAGGACTGAGGAAAAGTAGATGATGGTGAAAACCCACCAATGTGGATAACAGTGACTCATCTCTCATTTTCTCCTGCAAGAATTTCTCTGTAGCTTTTAGTACCAGATTTAAAGGTGAAATACCTAACCTCTCTTTTATACACATCTGAAGATATTGTTCTTCAATTCCAAGCAAGTCTAATACTGACAGTGTGTTATCCGTCATTAGCAAACGTGGTTAAAAGTATGGTTTTTACATACAAGCTCATTTCGTTTTCCTAATTTGGTCATTTAATATTACAATAGAGATACATATATAGACACTTAAAAGGAACGATTACTTTTACGTGGTGTAAATACCTGGTTGAGTAAGTATGAAAAACTAAGCAAATAAAACTATGTTCTTTTGTTCCAAAATTTATAGTTCTAAATATAAAGCTTACCTTTTATACTTACCCTAGCTTTTGTCTTCAAGAGCTTTTTTAAAGTCAAAGTGTGTCCCAGTCCAAATATGCCTTAGCTGAATTTAGGTCCTAGATTGTAAAACTTAATTTTTTTTTTTTACGTTTCTACTCAGATTTGCAAAAAATATTATGGAGAAACTAGCTATTTAGAAATAATAGAATTGTGTATGATGAAATTGCTAGTTTTTAGGATAAGACTCAACTATTTGCAGGTTTTGGGTACAAAATCTATTGTACAGCTATATTCAGTCACTGATTTAATTCTTTCTTGCACCAGGTACACTAAGAAGAAAATGTTTCCATGCTTTAGCTCATAGACACTTACATATGGTTTGCTATCTCTGCTGCCCAGAGCCAAAGTCAACATCTCAATCCGCGCAAAGAAACATGAGGACAGTCAGTGGGTGGGCTTGAAGCATGAAACAGAAGGAGGGAGAGGGAGTGAGTGGGGGAGAGACCATGTGCATATGTGCAGAGGAGTTAAGTAGTTTGAGCATCAGTTAGGGAGATGAAGGACCAAGACTCAGATCTTCTTCTGTGTGATCCTAGAAACTTGCTTAAAATTTAACACCACCAGATCCCCAATAGCCAAATTATTTGGTTGCTCTATCCCTTCCAAATGTCTCTTCTTAAAGATATTCTGTTATGAATAAATAAAACATGTCCCTTGAAGCATGGATATTCTGTTCATGTTCATTAACCAATATTCTGTATGTTCTGCCTCTTTTTGCTCCTGTGGTAGCTATATGAAGTGAAACAGCACAAGTGGGACAGATGGAAATTTTAATCTTGAACTTGTCAAAGGGATGGAAAATGGTTAAATTTCTTGCTGTGGACAAAAGCAGAGCATGATTTCAGGTTGTCTCTCACTCCTCAGGATCCTGCTGGAGGGACATACCTGAAGAGGTGGGTGCCCAAATCCAGGCAGATAAGCTCCTTTGGCTCCTGGGGCTTGTCCCCTCCTCTGAACTGCAAGTGTATCTGGTCAAACAGCTCTGCTTCCAGAAGAGTGCTTTGCTCCCACAGGCTCCTAAATCAGGAACGGAGATGGCATTAAATGGCAATCATCTATGAGTAAGATATTTCAGTGACTAAGTTACTTTGAGGATTTATTCATAGCTTTTACTGAAATCAGTGGGAAATGCATATCTAGATTCCTCTGCAAGTCAGCCTTTCCAAGTTCCAATGGGAAAGGAATGTCTGGGCATCATCTGTGTTATTAAATTTTATTTTTGATGCCTCCATAGATTTTATAGTTTTGCAACAACACGTAGCAAACACGGAATTTATTGCTTGTAGTTCACCCAGGAAACGTGTCATAGCTCAAAATGGACTGAATATAAAAGATAGCTGTTTTGGTTTTGCTTTTCAAATGTTAACAACTATATGGTGATGGTCTGTAAAACTGTTAAATAGATCAATAAATTCCAGTGATAGCTTATTGAATTTCAATAGTCAGTGAGAACCAACACTTTGAAAATGCTGAATTTTACTTTTCTAATGACTAAGTCTGTGCCACTTTAACATAAACACTCAACTTTAGCAATTGTCATCAAGGCCTTATTCAATAAGTTTCTAATTTTAATAAATATCATTCACTGCACTAGTAACTTGTTGATATGATACCTATTGTTTATTCCTTGTTAAGTTTAAGCCATAAATTGATTATGTAAGTAAAAATGTCTGCAGAGAATTTTTGGGTAAGCGTAAGGAATAGGAGAGGGGGGAAAAAAAAAGGCTTATTTGTTGCAGTCTTGGGGTACAGAACTGAAGGTCCCTTGATATTTGAATTATCTGACATTCAGAAAGTGGCAGCATCCATTTCTTTGGGAGAAGCTCAGCTATCCTGGCTTGCCTGGGTAGTAGAGTTTGTTCAAGGACCCTTGCTGTCGTTAGTCAGTGTTTGCACAGCAAGACCTTCAATACTGCAGTGCAGAAGGTTGCAGCACCTAACCCTTCCACCTCAGAGACCTGAGGTACGAGATTATGAACTGGAAGAGTCAGACACTAGAAGTGTTCCCAGAAGGGCCAGAAGACTTCCAGACTTGAGCTGAGAATCACTGGTGGTGTTCTAGGAACCAGTGCCTGAATAAACGAAGCATGGCAATGCACTAATTTCAGAAGAAATTAAGTGCAAATATTAATAATGGGCTGCTGTAAATCAATTTATGTAACAAAAATCAGAATTGTAGAATGGTTTAACTTGGAAGGGACCTTAATGATCATCATCTTGTTCCAACCTCCCTGCCATGAATAAGAGAGAGAAAAGAGCAGCATAAACCTATACGTACAACAGAAAGAAACCTAACTCCTAAATTCTTCTTAAGGGATGTAAACCTCATTAATAGATGGGTAGCCTATTGGCACTAAAGCTTATCCAAACTTTTGCTGTTAAGCAAAAAAAAAGTATGAGAGTGGTATGAGAAAGTGAAGACCTCAACAATCACAGATATTCAACTGCAGAGGACTGCTGCTGTAGGGCATGTAGATCTTTATCTAACCATTATTAAATACCTTACTAGCCAAACATTAATACAGGCTGCATTGTTACAACTAATACAAGTGGATGTATTTCCAGTCAGACTAGATCCAGGTGCCTTAGTGCATATTCTAAAACAGCCTGATCTCAAAATGTGGCCGGTCATATCTGCACCAGTTGATTCCTTTTATTCATCTTGGTTTTTCTTTTCTTGTCATCTCTTCTGGCCTTTGGCAAACAAACTTTCTAAAAGTCTATGAGCAAGTCCTTAAGATGTAGTAATGCTATAAGATGTTTGTACATCTCAGGCATACTCTTTCTCTATTTCTGCCTTATTCATATTATGGGTAGATGTTGCATTGAGGGACATGGTTTACTGGTGTTGATAGGACTAGGAAAAGGTTGGACTCAATGAACTTGTAGGTCTCTTCCAGACAAAAATGTTCTATGATTGTTTATGTCAGGATCAATTTTATTTCTTTCTAAACAAGTGTTTTCAGAGCACCTAGTCTAGTAGGGCTTTAGCCTCTCAAACGCAGCTGTATCAAGCAGTAACCCAGTAGAATATATGAAGTAGACAGGAGTAATATAAGGCTCTGGCCAATGAGAAAAGGAAGCTGAGCAAAAGTAGAAAAACTGCTGCTACCATCTGAAATAGAATTAGCTATTACACCAGACACTGGGCATGTGGTCAACAGGGAAGGTGCCCATCAGATGTGTTCATGGTGTGTATGAAACATATCTTGACAGTGCCAAGAAGCTTAGAGCTCTGAGTGGTACCTAAAAAGGCACCAGATGAAGCTTCTGTCAGAAGGCGAGTGAGCATGAGCCAGATGAGCTTCCTACAATGGGAAAATATTTCTAGAAACAGACTTATAGTGAAAAAATAACTGTAATTTGTTAATTTGGGCATAATGCTTAATGAAACTCTCATGTTTCATGCACCTGTTGCAGGCTGGAAATTAAAGGGTACAAGTACAGCCACCAAAACACAAAATTCACAGGTATTTCATGCTTTCCTCTCTGCAATCTACTCAATAACTTCCACAGGGAAACAACATGGCATATGTAATACTGAGCCTAAAACCTACATTCTCTTATTAGAATTTTTACAGCTTCCTTCCCTTTCACCAAGAATAATTAACTGGCCTTGCTATTCCTCTTCATATCATACCATGTTATTCCTCATTTGTGAATAACATTGTCCTCTCTGGGTAAATAACATGTAGTCAGCTTGTAAAGCTTATGTAATTCAGAGCAATTTGTTTAGGTCGGTCTCCTTCTCACTCTGGTTTGTTCCACTCCCGACCCCCTCAGCCTTCCTAAGTTTTACAATAATACTTTAATGGTTTCGTGACCTAGTAAATATGAACATTATGGAATGTGTCTGGGAGCTGTAGTTCACTACTTATATTTTAATCCAAATGAAGTCATTTAATAAAAATATTGGGTTCAACTTCTAGATGCATAAAGTATTTCAGTATGAACATGTTACTAAAATCACTTAAATCCATCAATTAATTAGGTATGTGAAAAGTAACAAACTCTAGAGAAATTATTTAATGTTGAGAAAAATACACCAGTCCAATAGCTAATGTAACAACTTTTGTAATACAATAGCAATGACTGTTCTCCACGCACAAGATATGCTAATAAAACAGAAGGTTTTGTAACTTACACTGCTGAAAGTTGCATGATCCCCTGTAATCCCACTGCTTCCAGTAAGTGGACTGGGTACAGAATACTTCTGAATTAACATGTCCACATGAAAAATTATGCTGCTTTTTTGCCTTGCACATTTGACAAAGTTTAGGGCTGGGTCAGCCGCTAAACTCTGTGAGACACTCATTGTGATGCCCTCCCCACCCTCCCGTGGAAGGATAACAGGGGAACCAGGGAGAGAGACATTGAGGTTGGAAAAAAACTTGAACTGGTTTAACAAAAAAGAAAATGATACTAACAATAACAATGAAGATGTTGAACTACACATGCAAAAATATTCAAAAGAATATGTTAATACAGAAACCACATCTTCCAGATGACAACAAGATCCTGAGAAGAAAAAAAGTCTCAAACTGGACTCAGCAGCAGATAGGAACACCTGAGCCCAGAGTCCCAATAATAGTAAAAAACAAAAAAATCTCCCCAAAAACCAGAGAAGGAAACCTTAGAGCAGTGGTGCCTTTCCCACATGGGGAGGCAGGACAAGACGACCTGTCCTGATGAAGAGTGCTCCTCCACAGTATGAAAACAGGAGGCAGGAACACCAGCAGCACAGGGAGAGGACAAAAAAAGCCACAGCAACCCTCCCAGTACAGTAGCACTAAAGGCCCCAGGGCTCTTTTTAGGGTCCCTTATATACTGAGCACCATGGGAAGGAACACTGTGATTGGTCCATTTGGGCCACCTTACCCATCCTCTGCTCCTCATAGGCACAGCTGCCCCCTCCCCCACTGTGATTGCCCCCTGGGCCAGGAGCCCCGAGAACTTTTATCCTGGTGCTTTCAAACCAGGATGACATTATTTAAAGAGTGTTCACATTCATTGCTGTAATTTTTGCTCGTGAGAGAGGTATAGGTTTAGGACTCTATGATAATAATAGAACTATTAGTTGTTGATTTTCAGATAAATGTTTACACATGTTGAAGTAATACCTAGTTACATGTTTCAGCAAATAATCAAGCTTTGTTTCACAGTGCAATAGTTTATACCATTTGATTTGTTTTCATAGTTCTTCCTCATTTCTGCATATATATATATATATATGTTTGAGTAGTTAGCACCAAGGAACTCAAATTGGCATAAAAATATTACTTCACATGCACATTAAAATGATTTATAAAATGGAATTGGTAAAAAACCCCAAAGTGGAGTATTTATCACTGAAAAAGAGCATAGTTTCTGACACTTTATTTAGTTCATTTATATACTCTGAGCCAGAGTTTTAACTTCTCTTGCCTTCAACAGAGCTGGGCTAGCAGGGATAGATCACAAACCAAATCTTTGATCTTGATTCCAATTTTGATGTTAGCTGAAACTAAGAGCTGTTTTTTCAGTTGTTCAGCTCTACACACTGAAGCCAGGGCAGACCTTCAGAAAAAAGGAGATTTCCCTGGAGAGTCCAGGTTTCAGCTCCACTCTAGTCCATTTGTAGGAGCCTTAACAAAGGTCTCAGAGTTTGCTAACGTAATGGCTCCTACAAATTTACGTGATTCCTGTGGCTCTTAAAGAGGTGAAGGGAAGTTTGAGTGGGTTCTTTTTTTTTAATAACAATAAGTACTAATCCAGAACATGTTCAGACTGTTCTGCTCTACTCAAAATTACACATTTCTGTACAAGAGCATGCCATGATAAGTCCATACTGGAATTTCTGAAGTTGTGATGGGACTTATTACTGTGTTTGTGAGGTGTTATTACCACTTCAGGTCCTGGAGCAGGCTCGGACTCTCAGTGCTTTGGGGGTTATTTGCACTGAACTTGGCTGAGCTGTGCCTGAGATTGATCCAAACGTGGATCAAAGCCTGGTCTGACCCTGCTGAGAAAGAAAGTTTTTCCCATGCCCCAAATCCTACTTCACATCACAACCTGGATAATGGCGCTTTGATGACAGTCTAGTCAAGAAAGATGTTTTTCTTGCCTCCTTGTGGAGTGGTATTACTTTCTAATCCTCATTAGAAAAGTGTTACTCACTCCTGTTGCACCCTGTATTGCATTATACCCCAAAGGTCATCCTCAACTGAGTCAAATCGTCTTAGCCACTCTTCCCAGTCTAGGCCATGCCTTAAAAATCACCTCAGAGGCAGTTCTGTCTTTTCCATGCTGCCCTTTCAGGCGTTGGTCTTCTCAAGAGGAGTATTTTGGGTTTTTCTTTATGGGGAAGTTTGATGCAGAAGAACACAAAGTCAGGAACTGAAGATTTGTGGTGGTTTTGCTGCCTGAACTTCCTGTGCTCCCACTCCACGAGCCCAGCTCTGACAGATCTGTCAAGGGGCAAATCCCAAAGGGAAGGTCGTTCAGTGGCTGAGAATCTGTCACACTTATTCAGTTTAATGTGAGAGAAAAGGGCGCGTAGTGTTTCAGCGCTGGGGATTGCCAGGCACGGTGCTGACCTGCGCGAATTCAACCCGCACCGCCTCTGCGGTGGAATTTCACTTCACTTGAGTGTGGGTTTCGTTTAAGGCCCTCTCTTGCTCCTTTGTTTGCTTTTTCTATGTATGAGTGTGTAGTTAGGGCTTAGGTAAGGAAAGGAACAAGTGCCTATTCCAATCCTGCCTGCTGTTTGGATGTGTCTCTCGAAGCGACACTGCTCATTCCCACAGGATGCCCCAGATAAGTCAGCAATACTCTGCTCAGCGGCATTCAGTGCTGCACCTTGCCGACACAGCCAGCACTCTTGTCCTCCCTCACAGAGCAGGCAGACAGTGCAAAAGAATCAATTCACCATTAACAGGTTGCTATACTATGCCTTCATTTCTGTATTCATTTAGAGTTTGGACACTCTCCTGCTTTGGGACTTTTAAGCAGCTTTAAGTTCTATCAGCAGGTAAAGTTTTGAACAGATCCCTTCTGTTCTGCCAAACCTCTGCTGCACCAGTTTGGCCAAGCTGTTGGGTTTATTTGCTTTTAGGCACATTTGCACAGTTTGTTAATACACTCTAAAAGCCCTAAATATCAAATTTCACTATCTTCATGTTTCACTTATTCACACTTTCACTTCCTACAAAAAAAATTCTCAGCATCCTTATAGTCCAAGCTACCTGTCCATATGGCCTCTGTATTTGCTGTTTATTTAGGAACAAGACTGGAGAATTTCAAACCATTTCAAATGCTGGTTTTGAAATATATTCTTGGTACAATTTTTGGATTTTTCTTTTTTATCACATCTTAACTTTGAATATCAGAAATGCTTCTCCTGTGGATAAAGGTAGCTATTGCCAACCTAATTTCAAATGAACTTTAAAAATTCAATCTTTTTAGCTCTTTAGGTTTGATTGTGCATGGCTTGTAGGATTATAGCTTCTTAGTTTTAATGTTTATTTTTGAATGCTGGTTTGCGGTCAATGGTTAGAAACTCTCAGTATCATTTTTAGTGCTGAAATATCCCTTCGATTTACATGTCTGAAGCAACAAAACCTCTTATTGTTATCATTTTTGAAAAATTGCCAGGATACAGCCAAATCTTCCACTGCTTGCTTCACAGAGCTAGTTCTTGCCTTCCTGTCATGTACTGTAGAATTCATTATTGTAATGCCTTGTTTACTTACATTTTTTTCTGGTGATAATAGGCTTTTCAGCCTTCAGCATTCAAGGCCTTTGTCCGCAAAGGAAAAGAAAAGAAAAATCAGGCAAAACATCAGGCTCTTTCATCAAGCTTTTCAAATCTGATTTCAAAAGTTTGCTGTTAACCATTTCAGTGTCATGATAGAGGAACAAAGTCCTTCACAATAAAAGATCCAGAATCAGAAGTACCTCTGCAGGGAAACAGCTTTTGTTCACAAAGCTGTTTTGATGCAAAGCTTTATCTTCCAAGATGTATATTCCCCTTTCAGTCATAAGGGCTGCCTACCTTCACATGCATTCTCCAGTGAACTTCTTTTAATAAAGTCAGAAAGTAACATGGTAGCATCGTTTCTATTCACATTCTGTGAATGGTCATTAACCCAACAAAGTACCAGATTTAGCTACTGATCTATACCTCTATAAATACATGAATTTTCTTTTACACTTCCTTTAAGAATGGCAGTCAAGGCTAATCAGTTTCAAGAATTTGCTGAAAAATTCTCAACCAATTTTATTTCTTTTTAAAACCAAAACATTGTCTGAAAAATTGCTGGCATTGTCAAACATGTTTTGTTTTATGAAAAATCTTTTACTTTTTAAAAATAGAAAATGTTCATGAAATGTTAATTTTAGCTATACCCATATCTCGTGTGACTATTAAAACAGTATGGAAAGCTTTCTTTACCACCACCAAACCTCCAAGTCAGAAAGTGCCTGTGTACTGTTTTTCAGATGGATACTGTTAGCTTTTTCTTCTTTAAAACTAACTGACATAACTGCTCTTCTAGTTCCTCAGACTTTGCTGTTTTAATGCCCGCTTCATGATGCCTTTAAGATTGCTGTACCTTACCAGTTGGATATAACTGATGTCTGGCTCATAAGAACATTTTAGAAACCTCTTTTTTATGCCAGAGAATACAAGCAAGCCATTTCAAAGGATAAGGCAAGGGGATAACTTGCCTGTCACACATTGGTCTCCCATCACATTTCTCCCGAAAAGATCTGCTCGTCAGTTGAACGCTGCTCATTCTGGCCAATCGATGTGATGGTAGTTCAACAGGAGGGAATAAGAGAAATATGTCATCATGTGGTTGAAGACCACATATGGTGAGTTGGAGTTCATCGTCTAACATTAATTCCCGAGTTTTCTGACTGCTTAGTGCTTGGCTTTGTAGCTATGAGCTCTTTAGACCTGTCGCCCTCATCTTTAGTGATTTATTCAGCCACTCCCATTACGAGGTCTTATGGCTTTGCCAAATATAAAGCAGCTAGGCTGATTTTTTCTATGCTTCATGTATGCCTAGAGTGATATTTTTTGGAGAGTTTAGGAATCAATATTTCAGATTACTTTTCCAGAGTTAAGGCTCAGAAAGAAAATGCCTTTTTCTAGAGTTAAAACACTATTTTTAAAAAGTATCCTGCTCATATTTATGGCGTTTGAAATCTGGCCAAGGGGGTTGGTTTGGTGTCAAAGATATGCCTTTTTTTCAAGCTCGTGAAAATTCATCTGTGTTTTTTTCATGCCCTGTTGAGACATATCAGAGTTTTGTGGCTAGTTGTTGGAAGATTTCATCTATGTTGAGTAGGCTTCATCTTCTTACAGTTCTTGTCTGCCAGGTAGACTGTTCTGTGCCTGAGCCATCCCCCAGCATGATAACCAAAATATATTCACTACAGACTGCTCAGAGTTTGCAGCAACATTGCAGCTGTTTTGAAAGTATTTGCCCACTGAGAACACCAGCACTCTTGATACCGGCAACATGATACTTCTGAAAGACCTCTTAGTCTATAGCAGTTGTGCATGTTTCAGTAGTTTGATGAGAACTGCCAGCTCTGAACCTTCCTCTTGAGTTTATGGTTAGTTTTGGGTTTGTTTACCTGATGCTTAAGCTCTGGCTAGTCACTTAAAAATATTCAAGCTATGTATATGAGTATTTACCCTTCCCCACTACATGGAACAACACAGTCCATCTGGAAACACGTCACATGCCCCATCAGCATTCAGGGAGAGTATTTTTGCCTTTTCCCATCACTTCTGTAGTATTTACTTATGGCTAAATACCATTACTTTAATGTGAAGCTTAAAAAAGCAGAAGCATATTTAAATATGGAATTTGAGCGTTTTAATAAACTGCACACATTTGAAAATAGGACAATTGGGTTCTTATTTTACTGAAAAGATATACAGACCTTTATCAGTTGAGGTAAGGATTCATGAAAATGAACATTACCCTGTGCCTTATAAGCATCTTATCAGCATATAATAAACTAATTATATTCCTAAAGACTCTTGTAATACTATAAAGAGGAGAATATGAAATAAATATGTTTGGAAGTATATGCTTTAATAAGTGCATGCTGCAAGTACATCCATCTGTATAAGCTTGAACTTTAGCATTCAGGTAATAACTGTACTTTTAGTTTGCATTTTTTTAAGGTCAGCCCTATGGCACTAAAATAATTAAGAGATATGAAGTGTCTTAAGATCCTCCATTTGAAATGCTGCTTTAGAAACAGTTTTCCTAAGGTATTTTTACTTGCAGCATTGGCACATGAGGATGTTTCTTTTCCTTTAAGGCTCTTGGACTCCAGTGAAATCTCCACATTCTGTGCATTCCTGTGGGTTTCGAATTGCACTTAATGGGTGAACATACGAAGACCTAAAAATGCTTTACCCCCAGCCATAAATTATTCATACCAATAGACCACTCCTGCTGCTCCCACACAGGCTGGGGAAGTTGGTGAACAACACATGGACAGACTGATCTTCCTAAGTGCTTTAGCATGAATCATGTTGGAGAGGCGTTAGGACAGCCAGCAGTTCCCTAAAGATGGAGTGTATTGTGCTTTCTTCTTGGAGCATGTGCTCATAAGAAACCCTCATCTTATTCTCCAGCAAGAGTGCATTCAAAAAGATCCTTCAGAGTGTATTAAGTAGAAACACTTCAGCCTTCATTAGTGGGCCTGAAGGTGAGCGAGAGTGTTGAAGAAGATACTGGCACGCAAGTTGGATATGATCCTGAGCCTGCAATGAGCAGCTTTCAGAAAGCATTAAAGCAGGACTGAGACTGCAGCTTGCAACACACCAAATTCCTCTTTTAAAGAGAGAATGAACGTGAAGCAAAGGTGGGAAGGTTCATTGGTGCGAGGATGCTGCATCCCCACACTTCAGATCAGCTTAAGTGAGTGGCAAAGACCTGCCGGCCAGCTGGGAGAGCATCGTGGAAAATGCAGGCGGAAGTCTACATGCACGGCTGCTGTTTTTGGGGCTACATGTGAAAGTCTTGACTGTAGGTGTTTTCCCATGCTTGATTTTGTCATGACAGCAGCCCCCAAATCAACCAAGTGCAACCCTCTGTGGATGTCAGTGGGATTCACACACATACCTAAGTGCTTTGTTGAATTAGGGCCAAGGGCACTGATGATATTAGCATGTGAGAACCAGATAGTAGGGCTATAACAGAATCATGAACCAAAACCCAGTAAGCTAGTATTAAAACCTGCAAAATTTGTTGAACTTTTCATCTTGGCACCCACAGGCAGGAGAAGGAAGATATATGAGATTTTAAGTAAGGACTCTGAAGAGGATTTTAATTGCTTTAATTTTTTTTTTTTTACTTTTATGTTTTATGTTCTTGATTCCTCTTCACTCATGTATTTAAAACTAATAACACTGTTATTTAAAATAATTTTTTCTTACCCCAGAAGATATGAAGCTGTACAACATAAAACCAAGACAATTATTTCTCACATTAAGAATTTTTTTTTTGATGAAAAAGCAGTTTGTTAAAAGAAAAAAGACACAGTTCTTCAAATCTTCAGTCAGAATCAGAGGAAAAGCCCTCAGAAGTAAAGATCCATTATACAGACAGATCAATTTAAAGCATAAAGTCAATGTATTTGTGGAGAATTTAAGGATTATGGTAGGATCTGGATGTTTACTTTTCATAGTTTCATGTTTGCTTGTCTTAAAATAAAACAGACTAAAAATGGTTGAATTTCCTTACATCTGTGTAATTAATATATCCTCATTAGAAATCAAGTAGCTCTGATAATTCCCATTGGTGCCATCGTAGTTAAACTGAATGCCAATCAGTGTAATAAAAACAGTGAAATATAATTTCTTGTTGTTCAAAATGATGATCAACTAATCAGCAGTAAATTTAATCAGAAGATATCAACATCAATCAAATATATTAGTGCTTGTGAAATATAATAATCAGCTACGCCTGACAAGTAATGGGTATTGAAACAATTGCACATTTAAGTGTGCGCTTTATACATACGCGTGCAAACAGTTTAAACACCTAAGAATGTGAAACTTCCATGAATCAGGTAGGTAGCCTTGTAGTTGAACAGCCAAAGGTTTCAAGAATCAGTACTGTGCTTTGCTGTTAATGGATCCAAGAGACTTTCACTATCAGTGCGTGTTCTATAGATGTGTCCACTCTGCCTGCTCAGACAGAAAACCTTCAGTCTCGTTTCCCTTGCCGGCGGGCAGTAAGTAGGGAGAGAAATGGACCTAACTGCTACCTTTTCCTAGGTTTTCTTTCTTTACTTACTCAAAACTGTAAGGAGGAGGTAAACTGGAGCGCCTCACCCGTTCAGAGACCGCCCAGCAGTGGGGACTCAACGGGCTGTAAGATATCCTGGAGAAGAGCCTGGCAGGACTTCAGAGCAGGGACCTTGTCTACAATTGAAATAGCTTCCAGGGCAATTCTCAAATTTGTATTGGGCTATTTTCATCCCGGTCATCAACATTCAAGCTATTTAACGAAGAACTTGGGCTCAGGCATATAGGATATCTGAGAATTTATTAATTCCTATGGTGGAAATACAGACATCTCAATTCAGGTCCTGACCCTTAAGATGCATATATTTGCAGTGTTTAATTCTGCACTGCACATGTTCATGGCAATGACTGAAGATCTGAAGAAGCATTTTGAAGAGTATTTGCTTGATATTAAGAGAAGCATTTTAATTTATCTTCAAATACACCACAAGTGTACATCAGAGCAGTGTACATCTGTTTGGGGTTAGTTTTCATGGCTGAATGAATATTTTGTAGAGAATAACCTATTTAATTGATTTAACCTTTCTCTGTTTGCATATTTTCTGAAGATACATAATAATTTTCTTGGATTAGTTGAAATTACTCTTTCAATAGGTTCTCTAAAGATCACCTGTAGATTGTTTATGTTTGAAAGACTCCTTATTCAAAATTAAAAAGTAGGATCTTTTTGAACATCACTTGTCATGTATCATTATTTCTATTCACAAATTAGGAAAGATTTCTGATGAAACTGCTCCAAGCTACAAGTTTAAATCCACTTTGTGAATAGTGTCATTATTCTTCAACATTCCCGCCTGTGAACTCATCTGCGGAAACATTCAAGGAAAGTAAATAGAAAAAAGACAAACAGCCAAGACACATTCACTGTTTTACTTGACTGAATATTCTTAGAAAATATTTAGAAGTATTGGCTCTGTTATTAGTTATATAAATATTCATACAAATCTGTCTATCAGATTGCCTCCCTGAAATTACTCAGGCTTTTTTAGGAACTTGGAGAGAAAAGTCTCTTAAAAATATATTTCTGCACATTTTCCAGAAGTATAATGGGTTGGATATGGCCTTATAAATTACAGGCTTTCCCATACTTATGTAGTCATGGGGCCAAATCGCAAAGTTAACTTTAATGGGATTTTGGCTCAGTGAGGTTGGATGAAGGGCAGCAGAATTTAGCTTGTGATTTATACTGCTTTCAGAAATTGCCCAGTGAAAAAAAAATATACAGCAATGGTACTTATGTAGTACAGTTGCATGTAATTTATTTTCTGCATAACCCACATGAAATTTAATAAGATACAAAAAAGTCACATTTTTGACTGAAGTCTTACAAATTCTAGTTCTAGTGAAAATAACTACTGGCTTCTGAAATGAGTTGATCAAGTAAGGTAAAAAAGTGGAAAACGTCTATTCATTGCAGTGTGGTTTATTTGATTATTTTTATTTTTAAAAAGGGGGAATTTCACTTTCTGAAACACACTAACATATGATAGAAATTAGGAAATGTGCTGTAGCTATATTCACAGCGGGGATGAAAAATGAGAATACTCTGGCAGTCTAGGGAGATAGGGTTCAAACTCCAGGGCCAGGAGTTGTATTAAGCTCCAGGATAAAAAGACTGATTTTCATTAAAGGCAGTGAAACGCACCTCCTTAAAATAAAATATAAAAATAATAATAATGGAAAAAAACCAAAATGCCAAGGTTTTGTGGATTTAGGAGCTTGCTTTGAAGACTATAATAAGTTGGAACAATTACCATAAAACCCCCCAAACTTTCCTAAGCTGCCAATCAGCTTTGGTAACCTTTCTATACATTTTTCTAACACTTCTATGCATTTGTTTGATGGTCACATACCAAGATAAGGTGGCAGTCAAACCCTGATGTACTCAGTTCAAACAGTTTTGTGGCAAATAAATGGAATTCAGTGAAAATAATATTGTTTATGGACTTACTGAGGTAAAACTTAGAGCAAAGCAAAACAAAAAAAGCACTGGGGATTTCATCCAGCCTGCCACCCAAAGAATAACTGCAATCCACAGAGGCTTTGCTGTGTACCTAAAGAATTAGGCATCCTTTGCAGAAGGATATGATACAAAATTGGCAATTACATATATAATTTTACTTAGGTCCAGTAGTAATTTTTCTTATGGAACATGTGGGTTGATTACAGATGCAAGGACTATAAGAACAAGACAAAAGTGTCCCAAATTTTAATTGCCAGCAGTTCAGTAAAACTTTTTCTATATAGCCACAGGGCTAATATGTACTTGTTGTTCTCTACACAGCAGCTGAGAGACACTGGGTTTACATTTGGAACAAGGACAACTCAGATTAGACATTTGGAATTGATTGCCTGGGGCATCTTCAATGCTGGAGGTCTGTAAGAAAGAATTAGATAAGCATTTGTCAGAAGTGCAATAGATATGGCCAGTCCTGCCTTGGTGCAAATGGATGGACCCCCACCAGTTTTCTCAGACTTATGATTTGAAAAACAAAGCTATGGATACAAAGCTACAGCTCAGGTCAAAGCTATGTATTCAATGAACCATAAACGGCAATTCTTCATTACTATATTCTTTTGACACCTAAAATTGGTCCAAACAAAGATTTTAATTGTACTGCTTGGGTTTTAAATTTCACCTAAAACATGTATTTCCCCATAAGTAAATACAAAGATAATCACAATTTTTTATTTATTTATTTTTGAACAGGGATGCCATTGACTTGTGCTCAGATGTCTACACTAAACATTCAGAATTCCACTAAGGGCAAAATCTTCCCCTTGCATGCAGTGTTCTCAGAAATGAGGTCAGGCATTTCTCAATCCCTGGCAAGAAAACTTTCTGACTCATTACTCCACCACAAAGCATCCAGAATTTACCCTTGGGTCCCAGTCAAATTGTTCAAATGCTTTGGAAAAATATATCTTTGACATCCCAAGAAAGGGAATATAGAGACAATGTCCTCGTAGCATGAAAGGATTAAGTCCTCTTAGATTTGAAGCAGGATGTCTTGCAGTTTCCAAGCTATAATTATTTATTAATTCATGCAATGGGTTTCACAAGTACTGAGGTACTTTACAGAATTACAAATTCTACTGTAAAAACACAGATGTGAAAGTCCTGTTGTTATAGACACTGTGGACATGGGACCAGTTTTCTTGTAGGACCCAGAAATCATCAGAAGTTATCACTAGTTTGGCATACGAATGACTGAGCTCCCCCTGTGCGGTTGCTGGGGACTTCCAAATCCCTCAAAGCTTCTTGGCCCTGAGTTTAAGACGTTGGTGCTCACTTCAAGAATTTTGAAGGCCTGCTGCATTTTCACTTAATGATTGACCTTACATGCTTATGTCCTGAAACTAATACAGATCATTGACGCCTGCCGCGCAGTACCCAATTTTCTGTGAGGTCTGAGGTCTGTTTCCAAATCATGAAGCTTCTCTTTCCTTTTTCTCATGACTGGCCAAGATATGAGTTGGGCCTGTCCTTTGCAAAAGCATGTTGATGCATTTTCACTCCATCCCTCCTTCCATACTCAGACTTTGGCAGGCTGGAAGAGACCTCTGAAGGTCCTCTGGGCCAGACCCTGCTTAGAGTGGGTCCAACCATAAGTCTATTTTCCCTGAGAATTTGGCTTAAATAATGGATTTGTCCACTTTGTCTACTTTCATTTTTTGGTTGTTAATAGTGTTTATAGAAAGACTCGTTAAAGACTTGTCCAAAGAAGTGGACTAGCGTCTCCTATGGTTATAGCAAGAGAGAGGGTAACTGGCTCTGCTATGCACTTACATCTTTGAAAAGCCTGTATGTTCTGAGAATGGCTTACAGAAGAGGTGTCAGAAAAAAAGCCTGTGAAGACTTGGGGCTGGTGGGGAGGAAAGACAAATGGCGACACTGAGTTGGTGATGAATTCATATTCCTACACTGCGTATCCATTTCAAGCAAAGGGGAAAAATGAGGTAAGCAAGGGCCACTCTCACTGTGTTGGACTGGAAAAAAACAGAAACCTACTCCGCAATAAAAATGTCAATAGTAGGACAAGTTAATAAACGTGTAATGTTTTTATTAGCGAGAAAGCAGGAAAGATGTCATGCCCTGTGAGGTTCTACAATACGACCACTGTCTCCCTTCTTCTGTCTCCTCTGAATTGCTCATATAAACTCTAACACTGATTTTGGAACTGGAAGGGCAAGGATAAAACATTTGTAGGATCCCCAGGTGTTCCCAGACACCAGACCAGTCACTTCAGAAGCATTCATACACATAAATGATGGTGTTTGTGTTTAAGCTTGAATTAAGTATATAAATACACTGTATCAATTATACTTAGGTCAATTTTTGATCTTAAAAATGCAGGTTTATACTTAAATAGCTGTTTCTGAGCCATATTTAACAAGGCATAAAACAAGAAAAATAGCACTGCTTTGCTTCTTGCATGGGACTTGTCCTGGAGCTGGAAAGCCCAAGGACTGGAGGGCTTCAGAGTGGCTAAAGACCATTGCAAACCTCTGTGCTCCCATGCTTCAAAGGCCAAGCCCTCTATATATACCCCTGCCACTGCCACCTCCAGTAACCACATCATGCAATCTTGTCTGGAAATTTCTCTCCCTCTGACAAAAAGAAAGCTTTTCCACCCTCTTTTATTCCATACTGGAAAGCAGTAACAGAAAATCGTTTGTTTAGCACAAGATGATATATCAAAGGCAAGTGGTAACGGACTTCTTTAGAGAAGGTGAAGTGTCATGTTAACATATTATATTCTAATATTAATAATTTGATTTAATATTTCCTTTTTGTGTTTAGATAAGAATTCAGCAAGCTTTCTCAATCATCTCCCACACTTCAGCTTCTTGAATTTTGTGTGCCCTGTCCCTCACAGCACTTATTCACACATTAGGAAAATATTGAGACGGTGGTGTTATCTTATTTGTGCAAAGGTCTCATCTGCTGTTGACGTGTCGGTTCCTTTAATCAGCCGCAAGAGTGCTGATGTGTCGTGCAATCAGTGACAGACATCGATGAGTCTGACCCGATAGCTCTTAAGTATGCACAGCTCCCATTGATTGAAGTGGGAGGTTTATATGTTTAAGGGCAGCAGGATCAGAGCAGTTCAAGAAAATGATCCCTGCCTGCATGTACGGAGGACAAAGTGACAACTCTTGACTTTCAAACACAGCTTTGCTCACTCGGACTTCCTACACCATATTTTTCATCACTTTTTTTGGCTTTAAATACCAATGATTATCCTAATTAAAAAAATGCTTGACTTTGTTTTCATTCAGGGTGGAAGAAAACCTCTTTTTTTTTTTTTAATAGCATAATACAAAGTTGTTCCTGGGAACTCAACCTCTTCCAGGTTTCCAGGATCAGGCCCTAATTGATCTCATGTCAGGAAATCTTATTACTAGAAAAAATGGCTTTGTTCCAGAAAATGAGATGCATAGATTTTTGTTTCTTAGACCAAAAAGATTAAGCCCAGTCTCCAGACCTTCCTGATCAGTTAAAGGTGTGCCTCTCCAAGACACTTTTACCCCAAAACAGCATTAATGTTTCCCCCTTTTTTTTACCCCTGCTTTGTGTTTGTCATTAATAAAACCTGGCGTATATTTGTTTGCTCTTTTTGAAAGAGCTTTTTTTCCCTCATTCAAAAAGGTTTAAAAGTCTGCCCATTACCCCTCACTAACAGGGAATTGCAGACCGGGCAGCCAAGCAATTGCAATCCAGCCAGTAACTCACCGAGCTCCTGAGCAGACAAGTCAGACAAAGCTCTCACTGTGAGCTGCACTGGTATCCATTTCTGAAGCAAGGCTTGGGGCAGAAAGCCATGAAAACAAGAGTATCAAGCTGCTACGCATTTCAGCTTCTTCCTCTGATCTTGCAAAGGAGATTGCTCTCATCCTGGACGCTGCAGAAGATAGTCGTGGGTGTTTGCTGGGCTTCTAGTGACTTTTATAGCTATTGAGTTTTCAGAAATTTCTATGAGAGTGAAATCTCACAAATTTATTATTATTCTGCTTTTTCTGTATCATCATAAATGGATGAGTTGTACCACAGGCAGACACAGCACAGGCTGTTTGTGTTTAAATGGCAGGAATATTCCTCCTACCGTGGGCAACAAACTGAGGTGCTTAAGTTTAAAAGACTGATTTTCCACTTCTTACCTGAGCAATGGATTTAGGTAGACATCTCTGGGGTCTTCCGTAGATTTTTTGGTGGCCTGTATCAGCTAATAGAAAAGCATCTCTCTCTTCCCTAATGATGACCCAGCTTCTCCTCCTAACTTAGTTCTGGCGAGAGACTGAGTACTTTAAGCTCTTCCCCCATATCCAGTCAGAAGTTTTGCAATGCTGAAGCAAACTAAGGGAGGAAACAGGGCAGATAATGATGAAGAACTGTCAGATAACAGACTTGCATATACCATACCAAACAAGGACTTTCTGGAGGCTATATTTTATTTTTATGGGGTGTGTGTTTAATTTAGACTTCGTTTAGCTTTTAACTGCCAGTGAAAGGATAAAACAGAGAGCAGCTTAAAGTACACATTCACTTGGGCTCATCTCACCTTCAGCATTGTTTTGGTGCTTTGTTGCTACATTTTAGGAAGAAAAACAACTATAAGAATGATTTCAGGGCATAAAGTTCAGATTTGGAAGTGAAATTTCCCAAAGCTTCAGAGAATGTGAAGTGAAAAATGTGCTTCTGCCTGTTGTGGAGCTGAGGAAGGAGAGCACGTGGAAGGCAGACCTTGGTTTTCTTCGTGTGCTGGCACAGCCAGGGATCTGGGTTTTCATTTATCCCCTCACACGTCTGTTCAGCTGCTCTCCTCTCTCCTGGGCATGCAAGAAATGGAAGGGTTAAAGGGGAGAGGAATTTGTTTCATTAACAAGTGAAGAGATTTAACGTGTTTTTCTGGAGAGCCACAAAATTAGAAAATGAATGGAGGAAACGGTCATTATGACATCTTGTCATTTCTACTCTGCCTTTCCTCCAGCTCTCAGAGGCTGTGCTGACGTGCACCTATCTGCAGATCTGTAAGGTATGAATCATCTCACACATTGCCGAGGTGAAACCTGGCGACTGTTTAACAGCACTGCTGCAACACTATGGAACATTTTACCACAGGAAATTAAGAATACCTGAGCCAACTAAAGCCACAGGGGGAAGTTTAGATGGACAGAATTTAATTACCCATGTTGGAATTTGGCCAGGACACCAAAAGTTACACCCCAACCCTCCTGTAAAGTGCCATCGGACCTTTAATATTAACAACTGGTCAAAACATCAGCTTCAGATCTGTTCTAAACGAGAGCAACACTAAAAGTCACCTAAGACCTGCTGGGGTATTCATTTACTCCTGACTGACAGGAAGGCATACAGCATACTGAATCACACAAGCCAGCTATAGCACAACAAGAAAAATACCTTTCCTAGCAGCACTTGAGGCTTTTCTTCTCTGGAAGTAGCTTAATATTTTCAGGAAAGTTCGTTATATTTTCAGAAATGCATCAAGTGACTGGGTAAAGAACCCAACACATTTCGCTATCTCAAAAGTTGAAATATCCTCATGCTCCCCTTGCAGAGCCCCCAAACACACTTCAGTGCTCAGCCTCTTGTTTATTGGCATTTGTAGTGCGGAAAAGAGACACACTATAGGGAATAACAGTGTGTTAACTTTAAAGGGAAGATTAAAGCCTGAAAGTCTATACTTTTTCACTTCTCACATCATTTTTTCTAAAGAAAGCTGTATACTATTTAATGTTTATTTGTAGTGAAGATGAAAAATTCTATGGGTTATCTCTTCTAGAAGAGTAGGATTTCTACAAATCACAGTTCTTGAAATTCCTTAGGCTGAGGAATTATGTCAGCCCTGAAAAGCATGAGTTCATTATTCACATCGTGTTACTCTGTTGACATAATTCCCTAACAGACTGGGACATGAGGTGTCCCAGTTTGGTACTTCAACCTACAGTCACTGCTTTCGCCTTCTCTAAATAGTAAACACTTCTGTGTTTGAGTTCCTATTTTAAAAAAATCCTTTGAGCAGTATATCTATATAAAAAGAAAAACTAGGTTAGCTGTGGGCCACCAGCAATTTATCAAGCAGTATTAGTTATGTCTGTGGGATATTTTTCATTACCTGAGGATTATTAATAGAGTCACTATATACATAGTGATTATTCCTTGACTAATAATTGAGATAATATCGATATGAAGCCTAGTTTCATTAACACCTTAGTAAAGATGTGACGGGTATTTTTTCCCTCCAATTTGTAATCAAAAGTTATTTAATAGTAAAATCAGTCTTTACTTATAACAGAGGTTGTGGACTTCAGGAGTTGGCAGAGCCAGCTGCTGGGCTGCTGGGAGCTAGACTCTTTTTGATCTTCATATTGAATGGTTTCCTTTGATCACCTAGACAATAGATCATAAAAGAACAGAGCTTTTACCCATATCTCCCTAAATTTGCAGGTAAATAATGAGATGGTCTGAACTGAGGCTGGAGTGTAAGATTTTTAACAAACAATTCTCCCCTTTGAAGTAGACTTAGGAAAATTAGCATATAAATGAGCAATGCTGCTGCATAAGGACACGTGGCTGAAGAAGAGGGATAATTGGACTGAGGGGGTTAGTTTCTAAATGAGGTCGTTTGCTAAATGACGGGCAGTTAGACTACAGGTATGTTCATTTTGTGAGTCAGAGAAGAGATCTGAACGCTCGGGTTGGGAACCCCTAGACCAGCGTGGGCGAGGACTGGAGCTTTGTAGCTGGCCTGGAAAGCTCAAAGTTGGGTGGGAGCCAGGGCAGACGTAGACAATGCCTCTGGAGAAAGAGGTATCCTAACTGATGCTGCAAGGTCAGGCTGTGGTCCATTACATCAATATTTGTCCCTGTCATCCTCAGATGTGCAATGCTGTTCCATATGTTCATCCATAAGTCTCCCCAGAGCTCTGTTTGCCACGCGCTGCGCTATCTGCACTGGTGGTTGCTGCCAGGAGCTGCATGGGATGAACTCACTGCTCTTGAAAAGCCACAACAGGGGTTTAGCATGGTTATAACAGGTTAGCATTGGGATCTTTGAGCATCACAGCTTTTCATTTCGCCGAAATCAGTGGAATTACCTACCCCAGTGGGAAACAGCTGCCTTGTTACAGGGTGCCTTTGACTCTTTTCTTTCTGCGTGGCCAGGGCAGTCCCCTTGGAACCAAAATGACCTTGACCTTACACGGGAGGGACACATGGCTGTAGCTCTCTCAGTAGTGACGCTTCCTAATATATTGAATAAAACTTAGGTTAAATTAAGAAATATGTTTTTAAGTCAGCTTTCACCCAAAATTTCTTAAAGGGCTTGAAAGAATCATGCTCAGTTCACTGAGAATGATGCTTTAATCACTCTAACAAAAAACAAACTTGAGATTGACAGGGAACAGTAGGTGGAACAGACCGTGACCCCAGAGGCACATGCATAGCCAAGAGGACAGTGTTTTCTCTGTGGTGCAAAACTCAAGCTCAGTTTCCCCCTTAGACTAGTTTGGAGAAAAGAGATGTGCCGAGTTTCTGTGAAGAGCATTGGCATCTTCTGGAGCTGTTTGCTGTCCTCTGGGCCAGGTACTACTGAGATCACCTTGCCCTTCAAAAGGAGATTAGATAACCCTCCTTCTATCAAAACCCTCATGTAACATGGGAGACTAAGGACTGAATCCATCTCTTTTACATCTGGAGTGTTAAGGGCAACATTTTTGCTAAGATATGACATTTTGGTCCCTTGTAAATGCAACCTGAAAAAAAGAGGTTCCGTATGTCAGATTTCCCACGTCATAATTCTCCTTTCCTGACACTGGAGACCTGTAAGGACAGGACTCTGTACTAGTGGTGAGTGCAACATCCCTCTGGGATCTTGCCCTCTCTGCTGGAGCACAGTCAGGGTTTTTTTCAGGAGGTGAAGATGGGCACAATGAGGTTTCTGGAAGTTTTATAGAGGTGCTCAGGTGAGTTTGGAGAAGGAGAGTATCAGAGCTTTAGAATGAGTGGTGTGAGATGGCAAAGGCTGGGGGTTCTCCCGCTGAGACCCAGACATGTTCATGAGAAGGACTAAGTAGTGAATGGGTTTGGAAATAGAAGCTTTGGCACAGGAGAGAAGGAATCTGGGGCAAATGCTGAGGAAGGAGAGCTAAGGGCACCAAAGGAAATGGATTTATTAAACACCTCTTAGATGCTGGGTTTAGTGCAAGAAAATCTCCTTCCTTTTTTCCTCTTCCTTCCCTTTTATCTTTTTTTTTCTTTTGCTGCTGGCAATAGGAGTAGCCTAGCCCAACTCAACAGAGCTGATTTGTTTCAGAAAAATTGATACAAACTTTTTCTGCAGTTCTCAAACCTTTCTGTCCTCACCTCTTATATTTATTAGTTCAAAGTGATTCACCAAAAGTTGAACTGAGTTCTCAAACTAGTTTTCTTCTCGCAAATAAAGTCTTCACTAGAAACATATGTGCCCATCACTACACTAAATGCATGCAGTCTATTTACTTGCTGTTTGGCTGATGGCTGGCCCCTTCCCAGCATTGCAGAGGAGATGGAAGGCATTAAGAAAAGCCCTGAATATTGCTGGCTGAATAGTCTGAGAAAAAAAAGAAAAAAAAAAAGGATAGGGATGATAGGAATGAAATCCTAGCACTGTTAGCAGCACTTGGAGGATTTTGCTACACAGTTTCTCTTTAAAAAAAAAAGATAAAATTCAATGGAAGTCACACAAATAAAGAAAAAACACACAGCACTTTGAAACCTCACCAATGTGCCTCCATAAATGCATGGGATTAATAAACAAAGAAAAAATTAGAAGGGCCTTAGTTGTAGGCAATGCACTTTAGTGACTCAGCTCAGTATGGAAAAACCTCGTGAATATACGTATGTTCCAGAGCTGGTCTCTCCATCACGTGCAGGAAAGGGGCAGATACAGAGGCACAGCATAAGCTAAAACTTCACTGCCTGGCTACTGCTCGAGCACAGCTACTGGCCCCCTGAGCGCCCCAGCCAGCCTCACGCTGCCGGGCTCCTCCAAAATCTTCAGGCAGAAAGGTCAGGTAAGAGGATCACTTCTAAGGAAGCGGGAAGGTAGCAGAGAAGCCAAATGCAGAGCTGTGATTCAACAGTCCCCTCAGTACAAGATGCAGGGCCCCTCAACAAAGCTATGGGGTGGGTTCAAAGTATTTTAGGTAGCAAAAGGGGTGAGGAAGCAGAGAGTAACAATGGCTTCAGAAAGGGGTTGAACTACGCCATATCAATAGTCTGATTTGGAGACAGTGACAAGAAGAATTTTCTAAGGGTCTACCTGTAATTAGGCTAATGCATTATAAAAAGGTTGTATTTCCTCTAAATGCATTTCCCAGCACAAAAGGCAGACTAGTGGCTCAGGCTGATAGCAGGGCAGAAGGGGTGTTTCCATTCAGGCATCCATTCATCCATACGAGGCATTTTAATGAAGGGTTTAAATCAGGTGACACCTACTCTTGGGGCTTCCCTGTGAGCAAAAGTGTATCTCAAGGGATGAAGAAGAGTGAAACAGAAAAAGAGCTGCTTTTTTTCTGTATGGGGGTTTCATTCAATGGTATAGGGAGAGAAATGTTTCACCAGAAAATAGAAATAATCATCAAGCAAAGATATGGGAAACAGAGAAATCACAGGCTGAAGTAGGCTTAGTAGGAAAACAACTGGGGGGGTTGAAAAATTACCAGAAAAGCGATACTCTCAAGAGTGTGAGTAATAGCACAGGCTCCACAGAAAATGAGGTTAGTTTTGGAAATTAACATCACATCTGTCTAGTTCCAATAATCCTTGTCCATTTTAAAATGGACCTCATGCCACAAGATATCTGCTATAAATAATCAAATACATTATAACCTGGATATATCCTCTACATCAAATAATCCTGCTATAAAAACTGAGAATAAAGGAATTTGCTGGATGAGTAGCACTTAAGAAATTGCTCCCTGGTGAGTTATTTGCAGCCTATTCTCTACTTCAGTAGGAGTTTATGTTGAATAACTCACAGCTGTGGCAATACCTGCACAATGGAATTTAATACTGCTAATAAAGGGATCCAAAGTGGCACAGCTCCACTCAAGACTCACTAATGTTAAGACATACAAGTGTCTTGGGTCATGTAAAAGGCTGAGTGGCTTCAACTCGAACATGTGGATGCTCGCTCAGGCAGGGGGTTGGTACCAGCCGATGAGGGATGGGATGGGGCAGGTAATGAGCGAGGCAGCCTGTGCTGAGGAATCACAAACACGCCACAAGGCCAACTGAGCTCTGAAGCCTTTTAGCTTTGTATAGACCGTGGAGCGCTCAGCATAGTTATTTTGTGGGAATTTTAAGAAACTGGGATTTTTTTTCAGGAACAAGAAGGGAGAAGGACTCTGTATACACAGAACACCCTCTGAAGACATCCAAGTACACAATGGCCATGGTACAGTCAGAGTTGTTCACTTCTGGTCACATCTAAAGCACCAGCTGCCAGAAGAACATCCTGACATACACACTTTAAATGGAAAGCCAGAGTTGTCAACTCTTTATGATTTTTTTTTTATTGCAGCTCTCCTGGATTAGTTTATTTTCAAATACTGAAGGGAATTGGGGAAGGGAGGAGAGGAGGAAGATGGAATAACTGGTGCTTTACGTGATCTATATCATTCGTATGTCCTTCAAGCTACCTCTCTGCAACATTTACAAGCATATTTCTATAGAGAGCTGGGCAGGACACAATCTGTGTAATTCACTCTGCAGTATCATGGATTAGTCAGGAGCCTTGAGAAGGGAAACTCATCAGCCCACCCCTGGCTAGATCAGAGGTGTTTGTCTTTGATATTTGAGTTTTAACTCCAGCATTTTTTAACTACTTGTTTTAAGCCAAAACAAAATTTGTAGTGCTTGTAGCTGCCTGAACATGAAATCCAGAAAAAAAAAAATAAAATCACAGGATAAGTTAAAATTTCAATACGTGGAAGGAACAGAAAGATTCCAATTTAATAAAATAAAATCTTTTAAGCATCATTATTTCTGTATGTCTACTCTATTTCACAGCAGCCTGCAGTCACATAAGCAGGTGTTCTGCAGTGAAAGCTAAACTGCCACAAACCTTGCCACCAGGGAAGCACTGGCCTGGAGGAGATTGCAAGGTACCTGGGTGGAGAGCAAGGTGTAAGTGGACAGGTGTAACAGTCTTGGAAAAGTTGTGACTGCAGGCAGGCCTTTAATGTGACAAAATGACTCAACTGGTTTCAAGGTAAGACGATGCACGTGTTTTGTTTCTTCTGCATCAAAGGTTATTTCAGATAAATCCATCTGTTAACCAGTTAAAGGAGATTGTTGCAGTTAAGAAACCAGAACACTTTTGATACTGACCTGCATTATCACAGATGATTAAAAATCAAGTTAATAAAATGAATAAAAAATAAAACTGATTTTCCATTTTCCTTTTGAGACTTGATATTGCAGCTACGTACCTACCTTGGTGCCTGGCGGTGCCTGCATGAGACCCATCTCTGGGAGCTTTCCTTCATTACTGATTGCAATTTTCTTCCCTGATAGATGGGCTTTTCTTGGAAACTGCCTTGCAGATTGCCACTTTCTGAAGTGTCAGACTGTTCGAAGGCAATTACTATACAGACCACTCCTTCCTTCCCCAACAGTTCCCCTCCCTACTTGAGAACTGACTATGCCACAGGCATCACGATAGAAATCACAGGACTTAACACCTCTGTTTCCATTTTAAAAGTCCGCATCCCACTATTATGTGGTCTTGAGCTTAAAAATGTTGTCTTCCTGTGGAGCACCACTGTTCAATCACTCATTATAAACTGGCCATTAGTATCATTTTTCCCCCCTTCATAGGAAGGCAGCTGGCATCTACAGTAAAGCCAAATCCTGCTGTGTGAAATTTGTGAGTTAGGTCCTCCTGACTTAAAAAAAAAGAAAGGAAAAGGGGGCAGGAAGGAAAGGGATATTTAAAAAGAATACATTTTCTGGGAGAGAGAAAGCTGATTTAACTTACATTTTTTGAGCCCTTAAGGTGAAATAACAGCAAAACTTGGAAGTCTGCTAAACAAAACCAACTTGAAACGCCCTGTCCCCGTTGATACAAAGGCAGGCAGAGCATCTCTGCTGGGATATGCAATGACGAAATTGCATTGCTCCGGCAAAGCTCAGGAACCACAATAAAAGGTTCTCAACCACTGTCCAGGGACACCTTTGCTATGAGTCCCAGCTCCTGTAAACTGAGCTGCTGTAACACTTCACATCAGAGGAGCTGGTGATTTAAGGACAGAGACAGTCTCTGGGCTGCTGAAAAATCTGTATGAAAAGAGCTGTCTCCATTTCCCACCTTTTGGAACATGAGTTGAACCTGGAGGGGAGATTTTAAATGAAACAGCTGAAAATCCCCTTTCAGATTGGAATCTGCAGTCAAAGACAGTCACAAGCCCCACTATCCATCACAGTTCCCAAGTTTCACACCTTCTGTCTGCTGAATTTGATCTCTCTTGGCAATCCAGGAGCAACCCACCTTGGTTTTGATGGGTTTGTCTGTGTGGAGTCCTGTTTTACACATAGCCAGAAGAAGATGGAAAGTTAAAAACTTTGGGTAAAACAGTAAACAAGTTTTCATAAGCTATCAAAGAGAGAAGAAAGAAAATTGAATGGAAAAACCCCCACCCTCAATTCAGCATCTGAAAGTACCAAACACAGTTCTTAAAAGCTTTTCCAGTACTCAGACCCCCCAAGAGATCACTCAGGGAGGATAAAACTTTATGTGATGAAATGAGAGTCGCAGTCAAATGTGATAAGGAGTGTTAAATGCCTGCATTTAGCATTTGCTAAAACATCTCCTAATGCACTTACAAAGGAGACACTAGCCTTATACATTATAATTGTTCAATACAAAATAGTATGTAGGATCTCAGAAGAATTCAGAGTTGTTGAGACAGAGCTATTAATTAAACTGTGATGATACACAGCTTGAGAATCTCCAGAGATCAGACAGAATTCTTTTCAGCATAATGCAAAATATTGCTCCCACGTACACTCTAACAACTGTTCCGCATGCCACCTTCCAACTGGTATCATACTGGACACCTGAGAAGTATTTATATCATAGAGCACTGTACAAATTAAAGAGATTAAAAAACCTCCAAAACAACAAAAACCCCACTGTCAAAGTTTAAGGCTGTATCAGCCACTGAACTTTGACAGGTGCTCTTTGTGATATCCCCACCAGCTTCCCAGGGTGGGATAAGAGGGGAAACAGGGAGAGAGACTTCAAGGCTGAAAAAAAGAATAAAACTGAGCTGGTTTAGTCATAGAATCACAGAATGTCAGGGGTTGGAACGGAGTTCTAGAGATCATCCAGCCCACCCCCCTGCCAAAGCAGGATCCCCTAGGGCAGCCACACAGGAACACGTCCAGGTGGGTTTTGAAAGTCTCCAGAGAAGGAGACTCCACAACCTCTCTGGGCAGCCTGTGCCAGTGCTCTGTCACCCTCACGATAAAGAAGTTTCTCCTCACACTGAGGTGAAGCTTCCTGTGTTCCAACTTAAACCCATTATTTCTTATTCTATTCCTGCTCGGTCCCCATGTGCTGCCTGGTCTAGTCGAGAGGTGGCGTCCCTGCCCATGACAGGGAGGTTGGACTAGATGATCTCTAAGGTCCCTTCTAGCCTATGCCGTTCTATGAAAAATATTACTGGGCACCACTGAGAAGAGATTGTCTCCTTCCTCTTGACACCCACCCCTCAGATATCTGCATACATTGATATACATTGAGCCCTCTCAGCCAACTCTGGGGCTAAACAGCCCCAGTTCTCTCAGTCTTTCTTCATAGGAGAGATGTTCAAGTCCCTTAATAAAAAAATAAAATTAATAATACGAACAGTAACATTCATAGAATGGCATGGGCTGGAAGAATTGTGGACTCCAGCTACGGGCACAGGCCTAAAGGATCCTAAATTTGGTCGTCCAACAGGCACAGAGGCACACAGGGTGGGCGTTTGTCTGGGTTCAGCTGAAGCACATTCCCCTACTTGTGTGCACTAACGGCGTCCAGCACCTGAGCTATCAGGGATGCATTTAGCAACTTAGGCAATCTAAACCTTATCAGTCTCATTCC